>NW_005842872.1:248237-251194 GCF_000455745.1 Alligator sinensis
TTCCCCCCGAGCGCAGGGCTCTGCCCTTGTCCTCGCCGCCCCGTGCCCACCCTGCTCCGACTGTCCCCGACTGCGCCAGCTCATTGTGAATTCGACGCCGCGCTCCGGGGAGCTTCCTGCCGCTCCCGGCTCCGTGTGGTCTGCATGTTCAATTAGCCGTGTCTCTGCCTCCCCTCCCAGTCACTGCAGGAAACGACCCTGAGCTGTCTGGGCCCCGGGGAGATGCCCGGAGCCTCCCCAGCCGATGCCGAGCCGGCCTGCACCGGTGCTGCCTGCGCCGCGTGGCCGAGCCTCCCACCTGCGGCGCCGGCCTGCGCTGCGGTGTCCTGCGCCGGTGCTTGGGGATGGAGGTGGCTGAGCGCTGACGCACCCCGTTGGCTTGCTCCTGACTGTGGCCCCTGCCATGCCCAGCGCTCGCTGCCCTGCGCCTCCGGCCTCTGCCTCTCCCCCCACGTCCTCGTCCTTGCTGCGTGTGGGCCACACCTGGATGGTCTGCATGCTGCCCGTGCCCCGCACGCTTTCTTGCTCCTCTCATCTGCTGCAGTCCCTTGCAGGGGGGGCGATTGTCTTCCAGAACCGCCCTGTCTCTGGGGCGGGAGATGGCTGCCGAGGCCGAGCCAGGATCAACAGGCTTGGCTGCAGCTTGGCCATGGGTCCACGTGGGGTGGGCGGCCCCGGGTTCATGGTTTGGGCCACGGCAGCCGCTCCTCCTCCTCCTCTGTCTTGGGTCTCCAAGCACCGGGATGCTTGCAGTAGACTTTCTGCATTTGGGGCGGCTTGGGGTGATCGTCTTCCCTGCCCACTGCCTGATCAGCCTCTCCTGGGACACCCCCAGCGATGGAGAGTCCCCCCACCCCCCGTGTCTCTCCCACGGCCACCCTGCTCGGACAGGGAAGACGTTTTTCCTGATATCCAACCTAAAGCTACTTTGCTGCAAGTTCAGGCCACTGGTTTGTGTCCTCGTCTCTGCAGCAAGAGAAGTTGCTTCTCCCTCCGTGTCTGGCAGCTCTTTGGGGATCTGCAGACGGCTCTCGGGGCCCCTCAGCTGTCCCTGCCCGGCTCCTCCAGCCTCTCCTCCAGGACTTGCTTTCCAAGCCCTCTGTCACCTTTGTTGCTGCCTCTGGACCCCCTCTAACATCCCAGAGCCGCGGGGCTGGCAGGAAGTTGCGGGGCCGCATCCAGCCTGAGGCAGGATCAGCCCCATCCAAACCAGCCCAGACAAACCCCGTGTCCGACCTCGGAGCCACACGACACAGTCACCATGGCACAGCCCCGGGCATCGCCCCCGCCCCCCGGTGCCAGGGCACCATCCTCTGCCTTGCCCTCAGAAGCCCCCGCCGGGCAGGCCGGGACCCCAGACCCCAGCTGCGCTCGGGGCAGAGCTGGCTGCGGGATGACGCTCCCGGGCCTCGGCACCGGCCCAGGAGACGCCTCGCTGCCTGGCGTGCGGGGAGCGGGCAGGCTGCAGCTCCCGTCCGTGTCCGCGTCCGCGTCCGCGTCCGCGTCCGCGACCGCTCACGTCCTGCCCCGCTCCTCTCCCCCCAGAACTTCTACAAGGAGATTGACCGGCAGGCCATGTACATCCGGTAAGATCTCTCCTCCTGGCGGCGATGTGGACATCCCTCCCCCCCATGGGTACCAGCCCAACCCGGGTCTCCTCGGCCCGCCCAGCCGGCCCCGTGCCGGCAATGCCAGGGAGCTGGGAGCCCGAGCCCGAGCCCTGCCCGCTGGCGGTGCCTGGGCAGGGCTCACGCCGCCTCTCACCCAGGTACCTGTACAAGCTCAAGGACCTGCACGTCAGCTACGAGAACTACACAGAGGCGGCCTACACCCTGCTGCTGCACGCCCAGCTGCTCAAGGTTGCGGCCCCGCGGGGCGGGGGAGCCCAACCCCGTGGGCTGGAGCTGGGGGGAGGCTGCCGGGGGCCGGCGGCTGCTGGTGCCTGCTCGGGCAGGGGGAGGGGGCACCCGTGCCTCTCCGCAGTGGTCAGACGAGCCAAACACGGCGCCCACGCAGGCCCTGCACGGCCGCAGCCTCCACACGCAGCGCCAGCTCAAGGAGGCGCTTTACAACCAGATCATCGACTACTTCGACCAGGGCAAGGCGAGCATCACCCTCCCAGCGCCACTCGCTCTGGGGCCAGGCACGGCCCTCGGGCTCTGGGACCCCGTCTCCATTGTCAGGGTCCGCAGAGGAGTTCGGCCTAGCGGTTAGAGCCGGGGGTGTCACCAGCCCCCGTGGCCCGGGCGAGGCTGGAGCCAGAGCGGGATCCCCAAGCGGAGCTGGGAGCCCCGGAGCTGAGCCCAGTCCGGGCAGGAGCGTGATGCACTGGAGCCAGGTGTTGCGCTGCAGGGCCCAAGTGCTGCCAGGGCCAGGCAGGGACGAGGGGCAAGGGGTGCTGGCCTGGTCACCCCGTGGCAGCGCAGGGGCTCACACCCAGCCCCAGGACCAGGCGCCAAGGCTGCCTCGGACAGGCCAGCCCCCAGCCCCAGCCTGGATGCTCCCTGCTCCTGCTCCTGCTCCTGCTCCATCTCTCTGTCTCTGCCGGGCTCTGGCTCCTCGCCTCGTGCCTGGGCCCCCAGTGCCACCTGCCGGGTGTCGCTGGCGGTGCAGCAGCCGCCGGGCCGGCCGGCCGGCTCAGGGCTCAGGGCTCAGGGCTCAGGGCTTCTCCGGTCTCGGGGCTTGGGGTGTCCTGCCCCAGGGCACTCGGGGCCACGCAGGCCCCGCTCCCCACACCGCTGCCTGCTGCCCCAGATCACCCCCACCGCAGCCGCACCTGTCCCCCAGAGCCGCCCTGTCCCCACGGGCCCCTGACTCTGCCCATCGCCCGCAGATGTGGGAGGAGGCCATTCACATCTGCAAGCAGCTGGCGGCGCAGTACGAGAGCGAGGTCTTTGACTACGAGATGCTCAGCGACATCCTGGTGAGGCCGCAGCGGGGCTGGGGCGGGCACGGCA
>NW_005842872.1:251286-254069 GCF_000455745.1 Alligator sinensis
GGAAGGCCAAGTTCTACGAGAAGATCCTGAAGGTGCTGCGGCCCAACCCCGAGTACTTTGCCGTGGGCTACTACGGGCAAGGCTTCCCGCCGTTCCTGAGGGTGAGTGCCCCCTGCCCCCAGCTCTGCCCCGCCAAAGGCCCGGCCTCGGGCTCTCGGGAGCACAGCTGGCCGTGCCGGACGAGCCCGGCTGGGCACGAGGCTGATGCCGGGGGCGGGAGAGGCGCGGGCTCTGGGGCCTCCAGTCATCCACCCCCTCTCCCGCCCCAGAACAAGGTGTTCATCTACCGGGGCAAGGAGTACGAGCGCCGCGAGGACTTCGAGCTGCACCTGCTGAGCCCCTTCCCCAGCGCCGAGAAGCTGCAGAGCACGGCCCCGCCAGGGCCCGACATCACCGACTCTCCCGGCCAGTGTATCCTCCCGTGGGCGCGGGCAGGGGCGGCACGGGGTGGGCTGGGGAAGCTTCACGGGGTCCCCATACCCCAGCCCCCGGGGTCCTGCTGGCCGGGCCCTGCCCTACCGGGTGCCCTTGGCCCCGCGTGCTTGCGCCCATGCCTGCTCGGCGGCTCCTTCACTCCCGCAGACATCCAGTGCTTCACCGTGCAGCCGGTCGAGGAGCCCAGCGAGCGCTTCAAGGACAAGAACGTCCCCGAGCAGATCCTCAAGTGAGTGCCTGGCTCCCTCCCGCCCGGCCCCGACCTGCAACCCTGGGCCTTGCCCCGTGGGAGCGGGTCGTCCTGCAGGTGCTGGGCGCGGGGTCCACGCGGCCACCTGCGTCCTGGACCCTGACCCTCTGCCTCGGCTGTGCCCCGTCCCCCGGATCCTCTGCCTCCTCCACAGCTTCTACAAAGCCAACCACATCCAGAAGTTCAGCTACTCCCGGCCCTTCCGGAAGGGCCCCAAGGACCCGGACAACGAGTTTGCGGTGAGCAGAGCCCGGGGTGGCCGGACGGGTCAGGGAGCTGCGGAGAGCTCGGCCAGAGAGGCCGGGTCGTGCGGGAGGGGCCGGGCAGCCTCTCTGGACAAGGCGCCTGACGGCCGAGTCTCCCCCCAGACCATGTGGATCGAAAGAACAACCTTCACAACGGCCTACCCGCTGCCCGGCATCCTACGCTGGTTCGTGGTCATCTCCACCGTCACGGTGAGCCTGGAGGGGGTGGGCTGGGGGCCCACGACAGGATCAGCCCCGTCCAAACCAGCCCAGACAAACCCAGTGTCCAGCACGACACAGTCGCCCCGACAGCCCCAGGCATCGCCCCCACCCCCGGGATGCAGGGGGGCTGCGGCCGCCAACGTCCTGCTGCTGCCAGGGGGGTTGTGGGTGCTGCAGAGCACCCAGGCCCAGGCCGTGCCCCGCTGCAGAGGAAGGCAAACCCCCCAGTCTGGACCAGGCTGAGCTGGGGGGAAATCCCTTCCTGCCCCAGTGCGGCGTGGGGCTGAGCCTAAGTGTGGGGGCAAGACCCCCCAGCCAGGACCCCGTGGGGTCGGTGCAGCAGGAGCATTGGCGCAGCCCGGCCCCAGCGCCTCTGGGAGAGGATTAAAACCCCCGACACCTGGCGCTGAAAGTGGGGGACAACCAGCAAGGCCCAGAAGCACCCGCACCCGCACCCGCACACACCCCGGGCTCCGTGCAAGGGCCCACGCGCCCGGCCCCTGCGGGTTGCAGAGCCCATCGCAGCCTGGCCCGGGCGAGCTCCTGGCTGCAGGACCTGGCCTGTGCTGCCACGAGCCCTCTCCTCTGCTCCCGGCCCAGACCAACATCAGCCCCCTGGAGAACGCCATTGAGACCATGAGGAAAACCAACGAGAAGATCCTGGCCGAGATCCAGCGGCACCAGGCGGAGCCCGGGCTGCCCGTCAACCCGCTCTCCATGCTGCTCAACGGCATCGTGGACCCTGCCGTCATGGGTGGCTTCGCCAAATACGAGACGGTGCGTGTGGCGGGCTGGGGCACCCCAGCGCTGCTGGTGCCTGCGGGTCCCAGCCACGGCCAGCGCGGGGGAGGAGCCCGTGGGGTTGATTGTCCGTGGGACGTGGTGCCCGGTGCCCCCCGCTGCAGCCACGGCTGCGGCCACGGTCCTGCTCCTTTCTCCCAGAGCAAGTTGCACTGGCTCCTGGGCTCTGTGTGGCCCATGGCCCTGGTAATGTGGCCTGGCCTGTGTTGCGGGCTGTGCACGCTGGGCATCTTCCCACGTGTCACCCTGGCCTGCGCCTGGCGCGTTGACCCCCTTCCATGGAGCTGCACCTCAGACATTACCTGCAGCCGTGCACCCGCCTCGTGTGCACGGATCCGGCGTACACCTGTGCAAGCCGGGCCTCTCCGTCAGCTCGGGCACGGCAGACTGGGGAGGGGGCAGGCAGCACAGCAGGTTGGTCAGGGAGCAGAAAGCAGATTAGCAGAGCGGACGGGGAGCAGAAAGGGAGCTCAGAGCAGAGCAGCAGATTGATTAGGGTGCACAGGGCAGGGGGCAGAAAGCAGAGCAACAGATCAGGTATGGAGCAGAGGGTGGGAAGCAGCAGCAGATCAGGCAGGGAGAACAAGACAGGGAACACGGGGCGAGGGGCAGAAAGCAGGGCAGCAGATCAGACGGCGCAGGATGAAGAGTGGAAAACAGCAGCAGAGCAGGCAGGGAGCAGAAAGCAGAGCAGTATATCAGAGTGCAGGGCGAGGAGCAGAAGGCAGGGAGCGAGGTTGCGGCTCTGCAGGCTGCCCCGTGCCCAGCCCCGTGGGGCAGCACCGGGGGCGGCTCGGCTGGGCTGGGCTGGGCTGGGCGGGCGGGTGGAG
>NW_005842872.1:254079-257699 GCF_000455745.1 Alligator sinensis
TTCCAGGAGCGCTACCTGCAGGAGCACCCCGAGGACCAGGGCAGCATCGACAGGCTGAAGGACCTGATCGCCTGGCAGGTAGGACCCCGGCCTCCTCCTTGGCCTGCAGCCGCCCGCACCAGCTCTGGGTGCCTGGGTTCGAAGCGGGGGCTGCGTGACCCCTGCTCCTGCCAGCCTGAGCCGGGCGGGCGCTGCCCTGCCTTACAGCCGGGAGCTTCCCTCTCCGCGGCGCCGGGCTGCGGAGGCGAGACTGACGGGCATTGCCATGCCGCAGGTCCCGCTCCTGGCCGAGGGCATCCGCATCCACGGGCGGAAGGTGAGCGAGGACTTGCGGCCCTTCCACGAGCGCATGGAGCAGTGCTTTGCCCAGCTGTGCGCCAAGGTGGAGAGCCAGTACGGCACACGGGACCTGGTGAGTGCCGGCAATGCTGCGGTGGCCGGGGGGCACAGGCCCCAGGCACGTCTGCAGCAGTACTGACGCCAGAGCTGGGCACAGGCATGGGTGGCTCCATCCTGCGGGCAGGGTGGGGGGAGCAGGGGGCTGGCTGGGAGCGTGCCTGGAGCATGGACCCTGCTGCTGGCACCAGCCTGGGATGCACCCCGGCCAGGGAGCGCAGGGCCCTTGGGGCAGGGGCAAACCCTGACTGCACGCTGCCTGGGGGCTCCTGGGGCCAAGCACATGGAGCAAAGCCAGAGGAGCCAGAGCCCCCTCCCCCAGGCCTGGTGGGCAGTGCCCAGGGATGCCCCCCGCCGTGGGTCCCTGAGAGCTGGTGGGGGGCAGCTCCCGCTGCCCTGCCCTCATGACCCCCTTGTGTCCCAGCCCTTCCTGGAGGAGCGGCGAGGTGGCCGCCCGCGCTCCACACTGCGCTGCCCGGAGCCGGACAAGCCCAGCCGCCCACACGACAGGTAACCCCTGACCCCTCCCCGGGCCCACCCAGCCCCGTGCTGCCTGCACCCTGACCCGGCCCGGCCTCGCCTTGCCCTCCCTCACCGGGCCGTGGCACCTGTGCCGCAGCACCGAGACCTTGCAGCTGAGGAAGCCGGTGCTGCGCGGCCCCGAGCGCCCGCCCGAGCCCGAGGAGCGCCGGAGCGAGCGCCGGGAGAGCCGCGGCAGCGCCTTCTTCGGGTACCGGCGGCAGGATCAGCGCCAGTCTGTGTCGGAGTCGCTGGATGCCAAGGTACCTGCCATATGGGGGGCAAGGGCTGGGTGCCTGCCTGCGCAGGGCGGCCGAGTGGGCAGAGCCCCAGGGCTGGTCTGCAGCCAGCGGGGGATCCATCCCAGCCCCCCCACGGGCCCTGGGTGCCAGCCAGGCCCTGTGCCTGGCAGGGTCTGCTGCGGACGGCCGAGCTCAGCCGAGCCCCGTGCCCCCAGGACGACAAGCGGAGGCAGTCCCGGAACGTGAGCGAGAGCGGCCCGGGCAGCGCGGACGGGAGGCAGCCCCTGCCCAGCCGGGACCCCAGCGCCACAGGTACGCCCTGCGCCACAGGGACGGCCCTCGCAGCCCCAGGGACCAGACACCCATGCCCCCCGTGCCGTTCCCTTGGGCAGCCCCACGCAGGGACTTGCCATGCAGAGCACCCAGCAAGGCTGATCGGGGCCATATCCACTGGCACGTGCCCCCCGGGTCTGCAGAAGGGGCCACGGCGCCTCTCCCCAGTCCCTCCCCATCCCCAGTGCCCCCGAGACCTGGCCTCAGCCTCTGCCCGTGACCCTCTCCCAGCAGCAAAGAGCCCCTTGCCTTGCCCCCGAGCTGGTCCTGCTGACGGGCCTGTCCCACATCTCAGCAGCAGGCAGGGAAGGGAGCAGCTAGGATGGGGCGGGGGTGGTTCAGGTGCCCTGTCTCCCACAGGTGTGCTGGGCTCCCCAACAGGCTTCGGCGGACGGGTGAAGAGCGCCAGCCGGGCCCCGCCACTGCCCAAGAAGATCAGCCCCACCGTGTACGAGACCTTCCTGGAGCCCAGCGACAGCCCCGGCCCGGGGAAGGTACCGTCCATGCCCCCCACCCTCCACCACCTCCCCCATCCTGGCCCGCGGCCCATCCTCACGGCTCCTGCTCCCTTGCAGCCGCCGGAGGGGAGCAAAGCGCTGAAGTCTCCGCCACCGCCGCCCCCCAAGGTCAAGCGCATGTCCCAACTCTGAGGCCGCCTGGGACAGGGTGACCGCAACCGTGACCGCCACTGCCACCGCACCAGTGCCTGCTCCTGCACCCCCCCAGCCCAAGCCTGGCACAGGCAGCCCGAGTAGGTCTCACAGGGCCCTGCTCCCCCAGCCCCTCGCTGCCCCAGGAGGCAGAGGCAGAGGCAGGGCCGCACTTCCTTTGCCTGGGGCACTCCCCAGGGCCACGGGGGGAGACAGGGCAAGCAGGACCCCCAGCGCCTCCCCGGCTGCACCTGGCGGCTCTGCCAGGGCCAGGCCCAAGCTCAAACCCAAACCCAAACCCTGAGCTTCCCCGGCCCAAGCCTGTGAGCCCTTGCCAGCTCTGCTGCACCCTGGAGCTGCTGGTGCTGCACAACCTCCTGCGGGGCTGCCCAGCCTGGGCACATCTCCACCCCGGTGCGGCCCAGCTCCCTCGTGCTCCTTCAGCCTCAGCTGCGTTGCATGAAACCATCCGCAGCCTCCATCGTTGACACCCCCAGGCACTGGCTCGCTGGAGGGCTCCAGCCCCAACCGGGCTGGACCAGAGCCCCCTGCCCACCCACACAAACTGGAGGCTCCAGGAAGACGGCATCAGGACAAAACCGGGACATCGGGCTGTTGCGAGCCAGGCTGCGCCGGGAGCTGCAGCGTGGGAGGGGCACAGCCCACATGCTCTGCGCTTGCTACCCCCTGCTCTGCCAGGCTCCCCAGGCCCGCCTGGACGAGGCTGCTGTACCCCTGCCGGCTGCGCCCCCACGAGCACCAATAAAGGGACTGGATGCAGCTGCTGCGTCCGTGCTGCGGGCAGAGGGGCCAGGGCTGGGTCCTGCAGGCAGACACGGCCCGGAGCCAGCAGCCGACATGGGACGTTTATTGGCTGACGACGGGGTCAAGTCTACAACACGGGGTGGGGGGCCCTGCGGCACCCCTGCACGGGGCAGGAGCAGGGGGCCGGTGCGTGGGCAGGAGTGCAGGGCTGGTCCCGGCGGTGTCTGTCTCATGGCGCTGGTGCCTCCTCACAGAGGACTTGCCGAGGCAGCTGCCAGCCGCTTCCCGATGCAGATCCTGGAGGGAGAGGAGGAGAGTTCCTCAGGGCCTGGACCTGGGTGGGGGGCAGACCCCAGGGCCAAGCGCTGGGGCTCTAGGCCGCTACGAGGAGGGCTCAGGCAGGGCCCCGGACAAGGCCTCGGCTCCGGCTGCCCCGCGCTCACCCGAGCCCCAGCGTGAGCAGGTGGCTGAGCAGCAGCGAGGGGATGAAGAGCAGCAGCAGCTCCGAGCTGAAGAGTCGCCGCTTGCTGCCCGCAGCCCGCCCGTGCAGGCTCGGCCGTGCCCGCGCCAGTGCCAGCGTCCTGCGAGAAACGGGCTGTGAGCTCGGCGGGCGGGTGCTGGGCGTGACGGGGCAGGGGCAGGGGCAGGGGCAGCTCACCTCCCAGACAGGGGCTCGGGGCGGGCGGGGCACGGCCGGGGCCCCGGCCCCGGCCCC
>NW_005842872.1:259048-260641 GCF_000455745.1 Alligator sinensis
ACCGGGGCGGGAGCCGGGTGGCTGTGGCGAGGGGCGCAGGCCGGGCACTGGGTGGTCCGTCTCGCGGGCATGCAGATGCAGTGGGCACTCCGGTCAGTGGGTCCCAGTGGCCAGTGGCGCCCCGTGTTTCTCCGCGTACTTCCTGCAGGAGAAGCGGCCGAAAGGTTACGCTGTCTGCCTCTGTCCCACCCAGGGCCAGGGCCAGGGCAGCAAGCACAGACACCTTGACCCAGCCCGGTTCCCCCCCACATCCTGGGCAGGAAGGAGGGGGCAGGCTGGGCCCCGCACCTGCTGGACTCGCACTCACCGCCTGGCGTGGTCGTATAGCGCCCGCTTGCGTTCCTGCAGGGACAGGTGCCGCTGCACAGAGGACCTCGCAAACTGCTTCACGGCCGGCTGGGGGTGGGAGCATGGTCACGAAGCGGCCAGGGCCCAGCACCGTGCTGCCACCCCACTCCTGGCACCTCTGAGCCAGTAGCAGGCACCAGTCCTATGGCCTGGGCAGACCGGGCTGGGTCTGGCTGCACCCACTGTGCCACCCCCTGCCAGCCAGAGGCTCCTTCCTCCCGCTCACAGAGCCCACCACACTGGGGCCTGAGCACCTGTGGTTCCCTGTACCCAACTCCCAGGAGCAGTGCCAGCCTCTCCCTGCTGCAGCTACCTCGGCGGGGGATGCAGTTGTGGAGCACAGGGGCCCAGCAG
This sequence comes from Alligator sinensis, assembly GCF_000455745.1. Taxonomy (NCBI): domain Eukaryota; kingdom Metazoa; phylum Chordata; order Crocodylia; family Alligatoridae; genus Alligator; species Alligator sinensis. The sequence continues at coordinate 259,751 of NW_005842872.1, forward strand.
CAGCCTGGGACGTGGACGGGGCGAGTAGGGCGTCCTCGGCTGCCACCGTCTCCTCAGGCATGAAGGGCACCCACCCATCCAGCAGGTTGGCGATGGTGGTGTCCACACAGTTGGTCTGGGCTGCGGGGCAGACGGGCTGCGTAAGCAGGAGTTGCTGCCGGGCGGCCTGCCCAGGGCTCCCCATGCAGCCCAGGCCTCACTGCGAGGGGACCTGGTGCCAGACCCCCCACCGCACCTCTGGCCCCGCTCACCCAGGTCCCTGCGGATGATGCCAAGGGGCACGTGCGGCAGCACCTCCTTGACGCGCTGGGCCATGCCTGTGATTTGCACATCCTCGGCAGCAAAGGGTCCGGGGCTGGCCAGGCTGGACGGGACCCTTGGCCTGGCGCCCAGCGACGGACTCAGGGCTATGGGAAGGAGAGGAGCATGTGAGAGGCCTGCTGGGGCAGTACAGGCCTGAGGCTAGACTGGCTGGGCATGGGAAAACACCACTGCTTGCTCGCCCACCTGCCCCGCTGAACCAGGACCCCTGCCTCCAAACCTCACCTGGCTCCCTCCTCCCCCGTGCCCCCATGCGGAGCACAGAGCTGGGCGAGAGGCCCCTTCCCAGAAAGCAGGTCATAGGGATGTCCTGGAGGGGGGGCACTGTGGGCCTGCTCTTCCCCATCCCCATGGGTGTCCCCAAGGCAGAGGGTATGTGGTGGCAAGGCTTGTGGCTGGGCCTAGTGTGCATGACAGAGAGGGCACACACTCACCTGGGGTGAAGAGGCGAGGGGGGGCATGTCTCAGCCTCTTCATGTGCTCAGCTTTATCAGCTGCTGTGAGTCGTGTGGACACCACACCCAGCTCCACCGCCAGGAGCTGCAGGAAAGGCAGCTGGGGTAACACGCA
>NW_005842872.1:260735-268791 GCF_000455745.1 Alligator sinensis
CACACACACACACACACACACAGAGCTGCACCCACCTGCTACAGAGGTAGAGGAGGGAGATTCCCCCAGACCCCATGTGCCCCAGAGCAGCAGGGTTCTGCCCTCCAGGGTCGACAGGGGTGGAGGCGGTAGCTCCCTGCTGGAGGGCAGAGGGGTCCCAGCTGCTTGCGCTCTGCTCGGGGTGAGCAGTGGGAGACAATGCTGACAGCTGGTAAGCTGGGAACTGACACGGGTGTGCTACGCCCCAAAAACAGGGTCAGAGACACCCTTCCTGCCCCCAGCTCCACATGGACATGCCCTCTGTGCAAAGGCTGTTCAGGTCTGCACCATCCCTGCCATCCCCTACGGCTCCCTGAGCCCCAGCCCCCGCTTCCCTACCTCCTGCACTCGGAGAGCAAACTCCTCACTGGACTCCTCGGCTGGTCTGGAGACTGGCGGCATCCACCTGCCAGGAGACAGTGCTGGGCTGTGAGGAACCAGGGCACTGGGGCTTCTCAGCTCCAGTGAGGCTGAAGCCCCTCCACTCCCATGCCAGACCCCAGGACCAGTAAGCGAGAGGCAGCTCTGGAGAGGCACAGCAGGGCGGGATCAGCCCCAGGTTTCCTCCCACTGCCTGGGAGGGCAGGGTGCGAACTGCCCGCCAATAGGGTTCCCCCGGGGACCCAAACCAGGAGTTGCAGCTGCCCCACAAGGCAGGCAGAGCCCAGGGGCTGGAAGCAGCAGGAAGACAGATGCCCCCCACCCCCAGCACAGGAGGAACAGGGCAGGCAGCTGCCCAGGCCACAGAACCTGCTGGGCTAGGCCACAAGGAGCAGGCTGAGCTGCTCCTGGGGTTCTCAGGGAGGAATCCAGATGCCAACGCATTATGCTGGGAAACGGGCATGGGAAGCCAGGCCCCAGCAGGGCAAGGGTGAAAGGCCACGCAGGGCTAAGCAGCTGCAGTGAGCCAGTGCAGGGCACGTGCCCTGCAGGCATGTTAGAGAGGGGAGAACCAGCTGGGAAATGCATTGCAAAACTGAGGAAAAGGCCTCCCCGCCCCACATACAACCACCCCTCACCAGGAGCCACAGGCACCCAGAGCATGGAGCCAGCCTTGGGGCCTCCACACGCCAGGGGGGAAGGAAGGGGAAACAACCGGGCCCTTCCCACCCAACCTGCTCAAACAAAGAGAGAGATAGTACCTTACTTGATAAACTGTGAAGGGAACAAAGAAGGTCCAGAGCAGCTCTGTGATCCAGGAGGAGTCGGCCACGCTCTGGGGAGAGAGCACAGTGAGACGCCACAGGCAGGGAAGCTGGTGAGGCCGCAGCAAGGGGGACGGACGGGGCACAGCACAGCTACACTCTGGCAAGGGCAGTGAGTGACGGATGTGGGGAGAAAGTCATGCCACAGGGTGGGAGCAGCAGGGACAAGCCCCAAGGCAGATGAATCTGCACTGGGGCCTGGCAGGTGGCTGGGGAAGGCAAACCTGCAGTGCTCCAGTCTGTACCCAGCCGCCTATCCCCACCCCAGACCAGAATCCCAGCCTCAGACCATTTTCAGGAGAGGCTGGTATCAGTTCAAGGCCACTGGTCTGTGGAACGTTGCCCTGGAACCACGGGAACCATGACCCTGGGCCAGTCCTGGGAAGGAAGCCTGATGGTCCCAGGAGACCTCGCTCTGACACACTTTGCACACTAGCCCAGTCTATTCACAGGGGGATAGCACTAAGCCTAGGCACAGCCAGGGGCGGCAATGGAAACTGCCTATATGGCATCCACCCCCTGCACAAGCCTCCTCTGCAGTCACACAAGTCTCACTGCGAGATTTCAGAGCAGCAGAGTCCCAGAGCGGTGGGACTGGAAGGGACCTGAGGAGGTCACACCTAGTCCAAGCCCTGCCTGCAGCAGGATCATCCCTGTCCAAACCAGCCCAAACAAACCCTGTGTCCAACCTCAGAGCCACACAACAGTCACCCCTGACAGCCCCAGGTGTTACCCCTGATCCTGGAAAAGCAGGGGGGGCTGTGGCTGCCACCATCCTGCTGCTGCAAAGGTTATTAATATACATTCGAGAGACCCGGACAGAGGCTATGACCCTGCTAGAGGAAAGCAACAACCCCAAACCCGAGTCCATACCAATTAGCTCATTGAGAAGGATCCTTCAAAAATGAACCGTCTAATCTGTGACCTAGCTCCTAAATCTAGAGATTACAGAGTTTCCTTGCTTCCGAGACCCACAACACCCGGCCCCAAGATGTCCAGCTGTGAGGACAGCCACGTAGCCGGCTCCATCGCAGACCTCTCAGTTCTTTTTACAGGCACGTGACTGAGCTCTCTACACATGGACAAGAACACACCTCAAGACTTATCACAGCAAGGCCACAGCAGCTGCTTTGGAAATCAGTGTTGGCAAAGACCTGGCACAATCATCACATGGATGGGCTGGACACAGACCAAAGGTAACAGAGGAGGGTCCCAGACAGCTTGGACTTTTGCCACCCAGGAAAGCAGGTAACTACATTTACATTTCAAAGGAGAACCTGTAAACGGGGAGACTGGGATAGCAGAGAAGAGACAGAGGCTGAAAGCACGGGAGTGGTGAGGGACATGAGAAGCATGTTCTGGTCAAGGCCCCCAAGGGGGAGGAGGTGGTGCAAATCTGCCTATGAAAACCCAGGCAGAGATGAGACCTGTGGGACCTCCACTCCAACACCTAAGACAACCTGCAGATTCCCCAGAAGCACTTTCTGAATACCTGGCTGCAAGCCCTCGGGACTACATTAGACTCATGCAAAGCTCCATTGCCTTTTTGGCTTAACGTGCTGCGTTTTAAGCTAGATGAAGTTGTGTACGCTGACCCCGTGGTCTTGCTGGGCCGTGTATTAACTTAGGCAAAGTTTTCCTGTTGCTCTTTGTTGTGTGTTTGAAGTTGCAAATTGCTGCGCTCCATAAATGCTCTCTTCAGAAAATGGACTATTCTTGTTTGAGCGTTTATGAATTTGGTGCCACTACCTGAGGTCTAACATTAAGTCCGGTAACAAGCAGCCTTAAGTTCTTGGCTATCTGTGTTCTGAGTGTGGCAGGGGTGTCACAGACACGTCCTCGTGGTTGGCAGCACACTGTGCACAATTCAAACGGCTGCTTTAAGCAGGACTCTGTAAAGCTGACACCAGCTGGGGATGTCACTGAAACCTGACCAGGCCAAACCACATGGCTCTGTGCAGACCCTGCACCCCACATCAGCCAAAGGCACTGGAGGGAGACACCAGAGAGGAAGGGCCAAGCCCAGGATCGATGAGCAGTGCTAGGGCAACCACACCTGAACCCAAACGAGGCGCTGAAGGGAAAAGCTCTGACAACCAGGCATCCTCACTCAAACCTTAACCACGGGTGGGTCTGACTCTCAGCCCAGGATCAGGAGAGACCAGCAGACCATCCTGGGTGACGCAGGATCTCTCATAGGCAGGTAACTCTCACCGAGACACCCCTACACCAACCCAGCCCTGTATCAGCCTTTCATGGATTGTAGCTGATGTTGGTGCAAGCAGCAGAACGTGAAGCAGCCCAAGGTGCTACAGACCCCACAGCCTTGGCAGGAAACAGGCAGATCTGCCCAGGAGGTGATGCACAAGATGCACTGCAGGGGAAGGTGGTACCCTGCCACCCCTACAAACACACTCTGAACCAGGGGAAATTCCTTCAACCCCAAGCAACCCTGGGCCTGTGACCAAGACAGACCACAGGCATGGGTCTCGCACCCGAGAATTGGTCCCTCACCTCCAGTGTTCCACCTGCAGCGTAGCCAACCTCTGCTACTTCAGAGGAATGCAAAACATCCAGGATAGATCTGCTCCATTTGGCTTCAGGGAGGAAAACTCCCTCCTGGTCTCTCTGACCAACTGGCTGAAGCAGAGTAAAGCAGAGGTGCAAACGTGGAGTGCGTTGCTCTTTCACCACCCCCACTGCCCCAATACCCATGAAGGCAAGGAGTGAAGAGATTCCCACGCAGCAGGATCAGAGGAGACTACCAAACTATCACCCGACTCCCCGCACACACAAGCCAGAGGGTCTCTCCCAGAGGCTGGATGAAAGCAGAGGCTGGGAGTGACAGTGTCGTCACCCCCTGGTGAGCTGATGGCAAGTCCAGGCTCCCTCAACACTAAGAAACAGAGAAACTGGCCCCTGAAGCAAGATGCTGATGTGAACATTCAGCCTTGGAACCTGCTCCAGGCCTATCAGCCAGGTGAGAGGAGCCCTTCCTGTGCCAGTTACTTTCAGCTTGCACTCGGAGAAGCCAGCTCAGCTGGGCACTGCAAGCCTCATGGCCAGCCCTGCACTGGTACTGTAGCCCCATGTGTGCTCTCCGGCATTCCCATGTCCTGTCTGGAGTCCGGACAACAGAACACACCCATGTTCTAAATAACTGCACTGGACAGGACAACTGCACATCTCTGCTCTGACTGGACACCCTCTTCCTGCTCATCTGAGGGCCATATAGTCCTCTTGGCCACAGCCCTGCACCATGTGCTCATCTTGGGGCTCCAACCTGTGAAGACCTACCCTAGGCCAGCTGCTGCTTTCCCAGCATAACCACACTCCTGTGCTCAGCGCTATCGCCTTGCCTTCACTATGATAACAGGCATGCTGCGAGGTTGTGGTCATTACTTGCTGAACAAGAGAAATCCCCACCACTCTCTCTCTCTCTCTCTCTATTACCCTACCATTTGTCTCACCTGCAAGCTATATCGGCTTAGGCTTTACGCTGTTGTCTGGATTACTGAAAACGAATGACACTGGACCAAGAACACAAGCCTGAGCACTTGGAAAAACCCACTCACTGATCCTTACTCGCAAAAACAACCACATTTTACGGTCTGCCAGTGAGCCAGGTTTCAAACCCTTGGGTGCAAGGTACCCAGGTCTCTGGACTTGAAAAGTGTAATTTCAGCAAATGCTGCCACCTCCAGACTGTAGAATCAATCAACTTGCTAAAATTCTTCAGCTATGTTTTACAGTCAGACAGCTGACAGGTCCAGTGCTTCTGTTCCACTTAGAAAGGTGGTTTTTATCATAACAAGGTGGCAATTTAATGAATCCAATAATTTAACTGCAGCTCAACGATGAAACCTCTCTAGTGTGGACTTTGACCTATGCTGTTTTGGCACCAAGCTTGGTGCTGTTAACAGTCTGGCCATGATGATTCTTTAGGTCAGTTTTATTAAAACATGCAGGAGTGACATGAAGCCACATTTCCTTCGAAAGAGAGGCAGGCCCAGAAGACTCATGGAACAGCCACTTGGCCTGGACAGCTACCTCTCCTTCACTCCGGGTCCTTGAGCCTGGTGGTGTCTGCCAACAGAAGTATCGCAGAGCTTGCCCTGGTGTTTGTTCACGATGGCGGATGGGTACCTCTCAAATGAAGAAACCCAAGGACTGCACCAGTTACCCTCACACTGGCTCCCTGGCACTCAAGATGGCTGACGAAGAGCAGACCCTTGCCCACCCACAGGCCTCAAACCCAGCAATACTGCAAAGGCGCCTGGGGAGGAGCAGGGGGCTACAGCATTTTCAGGATTCAGCCCCTGCGTACTCAAGAACAGCAACAACAGGCCCCAGAGTGTCCTCACTGTCTCGCTCCCAGATCCAACACACGCAGGGGGACAGGACCATGCTCTTCAGCAACAGCTAGAGCTTGAGGTGCAGACAGACCTCTTGTGTCTGTCCCTTTGTAGTCTTTATTTCAGGCTCCCAGTTGCAGGTCTAATGGACATCAGACCAGCCAAGTCTTGGGCATCTCAGGGCTCTAATGTACCTCGGCTGTTCCACGCAGGTTCCTTGCTTGCTTGTCCTGGACTGCCTCTTCTGCCCCTGATGCTGACAGGACAACTTTGCCTGCCAAACCAAGCCTCCTCTGGCTCCCTGATCTTTAGCCTGAGCAAACACCCACAGTCAAGCAGATCCCTGCTTGCCCCTAACCAGGTGACCCCGCTGATCCATGTAACAGCTCCACAACCACCCTACATGTTAGGGCAGCACAGAGCAATTCTCTCTTCCATTGGCTCCTGCCACATCTCTCTGAGCTGGATTGGAGAAGAGTGGTCTAATGAAATCGCCTGACTGTAGATTCACAGAGCAGGAAGGGACCTCAGGGGTTGCCTGGTCCAGCCCGCTGCACACGTGCAACCGCTGAACATCCCGGCCAGCCTCTTCTTGGAAACCTACCTTAAAAGGTGATTCCACAGCCTCCCTGCCCCATCAACAAAAAAGTTCCCTGAGAGCTCATTGAGGAAAACTCAAAGCTTTTCCACTGCAACCCATGCAACTGTGGGGTGGTCACAATACTAACGTTGCTATGAGCCAAGAGGCCTACGCTCAAGCCCCTGCTCTGCCCCAGACTGCGCGCAGGACCCCTGGCAACTCAGCCTCTCCCCTTCCTCACCAGGGACATCAAGGACGAACATTGAAATCTGAGGCACCTGCATACTATTGTAACAGTGACCAAGAAGTGCAGCGGACAGACAGCCAGATCAATCGAGAGCTTATTGATATTGCTGCTGTGACTAACGGAAGCTCAAAACACAGCACTGGTGTTTTTCAGTTCGGTTTCCGTGGTGACATCATTAACGATCAAACGTTTGCTACAATGCAGCTGCTAGGAAGGCAGAGATCGAGGCAATTGAAAAGAACCTCAGGACGCAGCACAGGCCACAGGGCTTAGAGGAACAGCAGAACGAATGCCAGGCAACACCCCTAGCCCAGACAGGCTCTTCCACACCCAGGACTCACCACAGTGATTAAGGGCCTCTGAACTTGCAGAGCGACTGGCTGAATCGCATCCAAGATTGAGAACGGCCAGGAGCTGAAAAGGAAGCGTCCCACAATTAGGGACACGCTAGCACAGACGGGGCCCCACCCCAAGGCAGGCCCTCACCACTGCTACCTGAAGCGGAGCAGGCCGACTCGGCCATTGGTGGCTGCTTCTTCTGGGAACAGCAGCAGAGGCAGGTTTTCTCCATGGGTTGAATACGCTTTCAGGGAATCCACCAGCTCTGCCCGGCTCCCTGCCGCCCCCAGCTCCATGAACCCCCGAGACCAGCAGATGAAGCCGGGGGCGCTGTTGAGGGCAGGCTGCAAGAGAAGATTCAGGGGCAAGTTAGAGGTGCTGTCCCGCTCCTCAGGGCTCAGCACCAAGTGCTGCCTCCGAGCAGAGACGTCTGCTGCTCGTGTTATCGGAAGCCCCATCAGAGGTGCTGATTCAGTTGTAAACTGAAATGACTCAAGGACTACAGCCCCTCGCTGCTTCCTGGGCAGCTGCCACCTGCCCGTGCTGGGGGAAGCCCCGCGCCCAGCCCGGCTTCTGCCCCAACCTATTTACAGAGCGCCACATGCAAAGGCCGTCAGCTTAACCGAGCTGAGCTCTGCTCCTCCCTGCTCTCGGAGCCCAGGAGACTCTCTGGGCTGGCAGGACAGCGCAAGGGCCCGATCCTGAAGCAGGCCCCTCAGCACCACCCCTGGGAGAGGGCAGCCCTGCCGCCTGCCCCACTCACAGTGTTGCACGAGGTCAGCAGGTTGATAACATTGTGGTCGAAGTGGGTCACGTGGTTGGCGATGTACACCCTGATGCCGGCGCCACGGAGCTGGGGGTCGCTCTGCCGCACCACGAGGCCCAGCATGGAGCACATCACCCGCACGACGAACCTGGAACGGTAACGTGGGAGCGTTGGGAGGGCCACACAGGGCTTTGCTCATCCCTCTAGACCCACCTGGTGCCAATCCCTGGCAAACCCAAGCAAGGGCCCGGGACAGGCTGGGAAGCACTGGAACGAGCGGGGAGGGGGGACGCGCTGGGAGCCAAGGGGCAGGGACAAGTGCCAGGATGGGCCGCACAGGCAGGCACCCACCGGCGCAGCAGGCTGTCGGGCAGGGCGCAGCTGACCAGGAAGACGTGGACGCCGACGAAGAGGCGCAGCACGAGCAGGCACAGCCCCACGGGCGCGTACAGCAGCAGCGCCAGCAGCAGCAGCCCGTCGCTCGGGAACCTGCCACGGCCGCGCCGGGGCAGGGGTGGCACACCG
>NW_005842872.1:270467-272517 GCF_000455745.1 Alligator sinensis
GTCGTTGACGCCTCAACGTCTCGTTGGCAGCTGGTATCGAGCGGGTCCCCGGGTCGGTCCTGGGCCGGCCGTGTTCAATGTCTTCGTCAGCGACCTGGGAGGCGGGGTGCGGTGCGGTGCACCCTCGCCAAGTGTGCGGGTGACGCCGCGCTGGGCGAGTGCTGGATACGCCGGGGGCGGGGCTAGGAGCCAGAGAGACTTCGACCAAGTGGAGGAGTGGGTTAGGAGAAATGCCACGAGGCTCAGCAAGGACACGTGCAAAGTGCTGCACCGAGGAGGAGCGATCCCCTGCCCCGGGGCAGGCGGGGGGACGGGCTGGGCGGCAGCTCTGCACAAAAGGGCCTGGGGGGACAGGGGACAAGAAGCTGGACAGGAGCCAGCAGTGTGCCCTTGTGCCAGGAAGGCGACCGGCATCCTGGGCTGCATGGGTAGAAGCAGTGCTGGCAGATGGAGGGCAGTGATTCTTCCCCTCTGTTCAGCACGGGGGAGGCCACATCTGGAGTCCGGTGTCCAGCTGTGGCCCCCACGACAGAAAGGGTGGGGACATGGGGAGAGTCCAATGGAGGGCAGTGAAAGTGGTTGTGGGCTGGGGCACAGGACTGGTGAGGAGCGGCTGAGGGAACTGGGCTGATTTAGTCTGCAGAAGAGAAGACCGAGGGGGATTGAATAGCAGCCTTCACCTCCCTGCCAGGGGGGCTGCAAAGAGGATGGAGCTGGGCCGTTCTCAGTGGGGGCAGATGGCAGGACAAGGAGCAATGGGCTCGAGCTGCAGCAAGGGAAGTTGAGGTTGGATATGAGGAAAAACTCTCTCACGAGGAGGGTGGTGAAGCACTGGGACAGGCTCCCCAGAGAGGTGGTGCAGTCTCCATCCTTGGAGGTTTTCAAGACCTGACTAGACGAAGCCTTGTGTGGGATGATGGAGTTGGGGCTGGTCTTGCTTGGAGCAGGGGTTGGACTAGATGTGACCTGAGGTCCCTTCCCACCCTCGTTGTCTGTGATTACAAGGGCCATGGGGCGCTGCACAACACAAGGACACTGCAGCTTGCAGGCACCCGTGCATGATCCCTGAGACAGAGCAGAGATTGCAGTCAGGATCCAGAGCCTCCAAACTGAGGGGAAGAGGAGTTTCCGGGGGGTTGGCTGTGTGGCGGGCCAGTAGGGGGAGCTCCTGCATTGATCCTCCCACCTCACCACGCCCGTCCACCTTCCAGACTCCACGTGTCTCTCCAGGGGCGCCTAAGCCCTGGCAGACCCCCTTTCAAGCCCCGCTGCTGAGTCCAGGGGTAACGTGTGCTGCCACCACCCCGAGAAGGGACTGTCTGGGCCCTGTGTCCTCGGGGAAACATAGGCCTAATAGTCCTACGGGTACTTGACCCAGTACAAGAACTTGGGGCACTTCCCCAAGTCGGGGGCCAAAAAGGATGGTCTCCCTTAGTCCGCAGACCCAAGGGGCCTCCTAGGCATAATTAAACCCACTCTTCAATAAGTCTCCCATGCCAGTCCCTCCCAAAGGAGAAGTGTATTGGTTACAGAGGGTAGGGTTAGAATAGGGTACAGGGTGTGCGGGCCGGGAGCGACCCAAGCCCTTTTCGTGCTGCACGCGGGCTGTGGCCAGCAGCCCGGGCACGCCGGGGTGGAGAGGGAAGGCCTTCGAGCTGGAATTAGGCACGGATGCGTAGCGGTAGTTTAAAAGATTGTTTACTTACACCGAGATGGCAGTGGTGTAGGCTGGAAAGCTTGCTTAAGTTGCGGTTATAGACAAACAACACAGACGGTCTCGTGGAGGTTGCTAGGCTCCACGGTGCAGAGCTCCGGATGCTCTGGGTGAACAAGCCACCAAAATGAGAATCGTAGATACGTCTTATAAGAGTCGCTCTCGAAGACGGGAAGAGGTGGGCAGTGGATCAGGTCGCCATGCTCCTCTGGATCTCACACAGGGTCTCTATTACCCTGCCGTGTACCCAGAGTCCCCGAGATGGATGTGGAGTCCTCTTCAGCTTGGGCGGAAACTGCTCAAGCCTCTTATACGGCTAACAAGCCAATCGTTAGC
>NW_005842872.1:272880-280813 GCF_000455745.1 Alligator sinensis
GTTTCAGATGGTACCGATCTTCTTTGTTCCTGAGTATCCCTCATGGCTGCTGCCCCCTTCCTCCTGGGCAGTCCTTAACTTATATAACCCTTGTTAAAAAGCCTAAGAATCACTGTGTTAGGCAGACACTCGTGGGGCAGATCCTTCCTGGGGCTGGACAGGGTGCGATCTCTGGAGGCCATGCCAGCCTGGCTGCTTTTGGATTCCCATAGTAATCCCTGCCCTCTGCTCTATGCCCCCCTCCTGGGGTCAGGCACTTGCTCCTGGGCAGCCCCTGGCAATGGGGTGGCTGTGTGGGGGTCCCTGGGGTGGCTGATGTTGGGTGGGAGGCACGTGCCATTGCAGCGCAGGTGGGGCCCCCTCAGCATCCAGCCCGGTCCTGTCTCAGGGGTCACTGCCCTCTGGCCTTGCAGGCATCCTTACTCGGGGCGGGAGGTGCCCATCTCCAATGGGTCTGGCTTCGTGGTGTCCCCAGACGGCCTAATCGTAACCAATGCCCACGTGGTGGCCAATCGGCGGCGGGTGCGGGTGAAGCTGGCCAGCGGGGAGCTCTACAATGCCGTAGTCCAGGATGTGGACCCCATGGCTGACATCGCCACCATCAAGATCGAGCCCACGGTGAGTCCAGGAGGCTCGGGCCAAGGATGCCCCCTGGGCACACAGCCTTTACCTCGGCGTGTCTTGGTCCATGGCCCCACTGACCCCCCTTTCTCTCCCAGAGCCCTCTGCCCACCCTGCCCCTGGGCCACTCCTCGGACGTGCGCCAGGGGGAGTTTGTCGTGGCCATGGGCAGCCCCTTCTCCCTGCAGAACACAATCACCTCCGGCATCGTCAGCTCAGCACAGCGGGGCAGCAAGGAGCTGGGGCTGCCTGGTTACAACATGGAGTACATCCAGACCGATGCTGCCATTAATGTAAGAGGAGTGTGGGTGGGTTGGGGGGGCCTGCGGGCGGGGGTCTGACTGACTGCCTCCCAGTGCCCAGTCAGACTGTAACACCCTTATTGAGGCAACCTGGGGAGGGTCAGGATGTGCTGAGGTCTGCTAGGGCCGTCTGGGGAGAGCCAGGGGCTGCCCGGGCATTGGCTGCGCCTCTGACCCCCGCAGGCCATCGGGAGCCTCTCTCTGTGTCTGTGCCGTGGGCAGTGCTGGTGCTGGCTGGGAGCATTTCCCCCACAGCCTGACTCCCCCTTTCTCTCCTGCTGCAGTATGGGAACTCCGGGGGCCCCCTCGTCAACCTGGTAGGTGCCGCTGCTCGTGCCCCAGCCCGATGTCAGGGGTGTGGTGTCCCCTGCCTATGGGGAGCTGTGCCAGGGCATGGGCAGCCCCCTGCATGCTGTGTGGGAGGAGGGGGTGCAGGGCTGTGCTGCTCTGGGGCTGGGGCAGACACACTTTGATCTGTGTGGTAAAGGGTTTGGTCAGTTCTTCAGTGGGGCCTGGGCTGGCTCACCCCCAGCCCCCAGGCGGTGCCTGGCACGGTGTCCTCTCCTGCAGGACGGCGAAGTGATCGGTGTGAACACGATGAGGGTGACCTCGGGCATCTCCTTCGCCATCCCCTCAGACCGGCTCCGGGACTTCCTGGAGAAGGGGCGGCAGCGCCAGAGTGAGTGTGGGGGGCAGGCTGTGGTGTGCCGGGGGATGGGGACAAAGTGCCAAGGGAGTGGCCACAGCACCTTCAGACCAGCTGAGCGGGATGGGCCGGGCTCTTGCCAGCAGGTTGCCCTGGCGTTGGCCCTGGACAAGACCCGAGGGCCTGGGCTGCTGGGATGAGGGGGAAGTGGAGTCCTGGTCTCTTTGCAGCCCTGACACCCTCTGGTTGTCCCCCACAGGCTCCCAGTTTGGCAGCGAGGCGGTAAAGCACCGCTACATTGGGGTGATGATGCTGACACTGACACCCAGGTACGAGCAGGCTGCTGGGGCTCCAGGGCACTCGGGGCCAGGTGGCCAAGTTCTTACGTGAAAGCCACGTGGAAAGGGAATCCTGCCCTCCCCTCCTCCCAGACTGCAGAGGTTCCTGTCGGAGACCTGGGCCCTGCAGCTAGAGAGATCCTGTGTATTACCTCGGGCCCTCCCACCTCCCTGAACTGGCTGCTCCTGCTTAGCCAAGTGCCATGATGTCAGGTGCCCCTGGGATATGAGCCCCCAATGACTGCCTCTTGTTGCCCGTGAGACCTGCCATGGGGCGGGAGGATGGCGTCCAGTGGCGCCTGCTCGCTCCAGGGCTGGGCTCCAGGCCCCACACAGGGCTCTGCATTTCTGGGTGCAGAGACCTCTCCCCACCAGTGCCTGGGCCCAGGGTGTTGGGTGTGGTGGCCAGGCCCCAGGTCTGTCTCTGGGGTTGAGCAGGACCAGCTCAACAGGAGGGTGTAGGGCCAGAGCCACAGGATGCAGCTGCCCCCCCCCCCCCCAAGCGCCCTCCGGGACCCTGGGCTCGGCATGGGCTGGGCACTGCTTGTGCCAGGGCTTGGGCTCTGCTCCTGCTGGACTTGCCCCAACGGGTGTGTGGCGAAGCCTGTAGGCCCCACGTTGGCGTCAGCACTGCTTGTCCTCTGGGTGTGGGCACCTCATCTGTACCTCCCTTAGTATTCAGGTTCCTCAGGCTGCCGTCTGCAGTGGCTGGAGATGACACCGGCGGGTTGTGCTGGGGAGGAAAGTGGGCAGCCAGCACGGAGCCTCCATGGGTCTTGGGGCTGCAGAGGGGCAGGAGGGTTTGTTGCCCAGCTTGTGTCCGCTGGGGTCAAAGCCGTGGCTCCCTGCGGTCTCCCCCAGCACTCTTCCTCCCTCTGGCAGGCTGGCAGCCGCACCCAGCACCTGGGGAGGAGGGAGCCAGGGCCTCGTGCCTTCCAGTGACGCGGCTCTGACTCTGTCCTCCCTGCAGCATCCTGGCTGAGCTGAAGCGGCATGACCCCAACTTCCCCGATGTTGCCTCTGGCATCCTCATCCACAGGGTCATCGTCGGCTCCCCAGCCCACCAGTAAGCACCGGGGGTGTGAGGGATGTCCACCCTGTAGCCTGGGCTGGGTCTGACCTGTGGGGTGGGGGGGAAAGGGTTGCCAGCCCCAGCCCTGGCTGTGGGGCAGACTTGGTACCTGGTGCCTTGTGGTTACCTCGAAGCTGCCCCCAATCCCAGCGGAGCTGCCCCCTCGGCAGCCTGCGTGTCCTGGGATCATTGGCACGTGTGCACATGTTGGCAGCTTGTTCAGGTGAGGGACCACTTGAAAGCAGCCCTTGTCTGCAGGCAGGGAGCCAGAGTAAGGGGCTCTGGCCATCTTCCCCTGTATCCTCCCATGCTCTGTCTCCACAGGGCGGGAATGAAGGCCGGTGATGTGTTGCTGGAGATCAACAAGCAGGTGGTGCGGTGTGTTGAGGACGTGTATGAGGCGGTGCGCATGCACCAGAGCCTGGACATACTGGTGCGGCGCGGCTTTGACACCCTCCTGGTCCACGTCACGCCCGAGACTGCCGAATAGAGGCCAGCAAAGCACGGCACGGCACAGCACGGGCTGCCCACGGTGGGGACTGGGCACCCCAGGCTCCTCAGCACAGAGTCACCCATCCCTGGGCTGGGACTGGATGGGGGCAGGCAGCACCCCCGCAACGCCTGCTGTACTCAGAGATGGAGAGTGACTTGCAGAGACTGGCAGCCTTGAGGCAGGGTCTGGCTTGTGTGGGGTTGGGCAGGGCCAGCCTGGTGCGGGGCTGGCAGTGGGAGGGAATGGAGGCTGCTCTCAGTCGCCTTCACTGCAATAAACCATTTCCTAGGAGCTGTGTGGGTGCCTGTCCTTCCCCAGGCAGCAGACGGCTGCGGCCCCACTGCAACATTTGTCCTTTGCGGGCTTCGTGCTGGGACATGGTTGGGGCAGTGTTGCCAGCCCGTGTAGCTGCCCAGGGGGTCTCTCCCTTGCCTGCGTGGGCTGGTGCTTGGGGATTGCTGTTTCCCTCCCCTCGGTGCTCTGCCCCCGTCCTGTGCGTGTGAGCCAGGGTGGGTGTTGGCTGCGCTCTGCCCTGGGATTGCGGCCTGCACTGTGCAGGCTCCCCCTGCCCCTACAGGCATCACAGCAGGAGCAGAGCGCCCCCCACACACCCCCTTCCTGGCACCAGGCCCCGGTGGAGGCATTCAGTGCCCTGAACAGAGACCTCTGGCTCCAGCCCCAGCCTTGGCAGGAAAAAGCTGCCTCAAATCACTTCTACTCGCTGCACTTCAGGGCAGGCTTTGCCCCGTGGGCGGGCTGGGGAGAGGACAGGCCTCCCTTGGGCAATGAGTTTTGAGCTGCTCTTGCCTTTAGCATGGGAAGGATCAGCTGCAGCGTCTGGTCCCCGCCCTGCTCTGTCCCCCCTGCAGCCACGAGTCACTCTCCCATGCACGCTGCCCCGGCCCCGGCCCCGCTTCCCTCGGCTGCAGCTGGCGCATGGGGCCCCTGCGGGGCTGCTGGGTCAGAGAAGCTGCTTGCTCCCAGGTCCAGCTCTGGCCTGGCTCCACTGCCAGCAGCTGGGGCAGGGACTTGGGCGCACCGAGCGGCTTGGGTGTGCCCGGTTCTGCCGGCACCAAGGGCTGCTGTGTGCACTGGGGCTGGGGCCAGTGTGATGTTTGCAGGCTGCTGTGACTCAGGGCTCCCCCCGCCCTGGGAAAGCAGCCCAGGGAACAGGCTTGTCCTTTCAGCGCCGGCTTGGCCCCCGCCGTGGAATGTGCTCCGGGGCGGGGGGGGGTGGTCTGCGGCTGCGAGGGGAAATAGCAAAGACGTCGGCGCGTTCCTCTGCACAGCTGCCCTGGCAGGGCTGTGTCTGACCCTCCCAGCTGCAGGAAGCGGGCTTGGTTTGTCCCTCCTTGATGCAACCTCCTCACCCGTGCGGGCCCAAGCTGGACGGGATGGGGGGGCTGCTCCTGCTGGCCCTGGGAGCCTCCCTTGGTGCTTGACTGGTAGGAGAAGGCTTCAGGCTCCAGCTGCCCCCTGCACCAGGACACAGTGCAGGGCTCGGCGCATCATCTGAGCCAGGCCTAGCAGTGCCAGGGGTGGGGCGCACATGGCTGGTGGGGCAGACAGCAGCCAGAACAGGAATGAGCTGCCCACCCATGGGAAACAGTCAATTTTATAGAGAAAATATAATTACATTGAGGAGCTGGGGGCGTGTGGGGCAGCAGGCCCTGGAGGACCGTGTCCATGAGCCGTGGTCGCTGCCACTGCAGAGCGCGTGGAGGTGCCAGCCCTGCCCCGGGGCGCGTGGGGCACCTGCCAGGAGTCCATTGCGGGGACGAGGCGGGTGACGGCTGTATCTGTGCCCCAGCCTGTGTTGCTGTGGCTCCCTGGCCTTGCCTGCTGCCAGTGCTGGGCCCACGGCTCTGTGGCCGGGGGTCCCGGCACGTCCCCTTTGCCCAGTGCTGATGGAGGGAGCCCCAGCCCTGTGGCCAGGCCGGGGGGCAGTGAGGGGCAGCGGTGCACTCGCAGCCCAGCCCCAGGCTGCCGGCTGGTGTTGGCAGGGTCGTCTCTGCTGGCAGGGCCAAGCCGTGGGCGCTACACGACCTGGTTGTTCAGCTGTCCCGGGTACTGCTCGAAGCGCCGGTTGGCCTCCTCACTGAAGGCATCGCCTGGGCAGCACAAGTGGGGTCCAGCTTCAGGGGGGCTGTAACCCTCTGCCCCCAGCCCGCCCTGCCCGCAGCCCCCACACCGGAGGCTCCCAGCCCAGGCACCCACACCCATCCCGTGTTACCGATGTGGCAGTTGTGCACCCAGATGCGATGCCCATCGTATTTGCAGTTGCACTTCATGGCATTGTTGGTGAAGTCACTCTCGGCCACCTCGAAGTTGGGGTTAATCACCACCTGCGGGGAGGGTGCCAGGTCGCCTCATGGTGCTGCATGCATGGCCTAGCCCATCACCTGCAGCTCTGTCACAGTCCCCCCCCCAAAACCCATGTCTGGGTGGGTTTGGACAGAGCTGATCCTGCCTCAAGCAGGGCTTGGAGTAGAAGTGACCCCGCAGCCCCCCGCCAGCCCCGCAGCGCTGGGATTTCTAGGGTCCCCATGACTCCTCTGGGTTTGCCTCCTCCGGGGTAGGGGAGCGGCGAGGGCTATGGGGCAGGCGCCGCACCGTACCTGCAGGATGTAGTTGCCAGGCTTGACGTCGGTGATGTCAATCCACTGGCAGTCGATGTCGTGGCGGTACAGGTCCCAGCAGCCCACCGTGATGCCCTGCTCCCCAAAGTTCGCGCACTCGTACCTCTTGGCCACGTCTGCGGGAAGTGGGGGTGAGTCGCGGCCCTCCCCCTGCCCTGGCTGCCCCCCAGGCCCAGTGTGCAGGGAGTGTGGAGCAGGGGCCGTGGCTGCTCACACCTGGTGGCACCCACCTTCCTCGCACTCGGTGTCCTCCAGGCAGAAGCTGGCCTTGTGGCCCTCGGCCACCTTGGTGCCGTTGGGTGTGAGGATGTCGTAGTGTGTGAAGATGTCCATGCTGTGGTAGTGCCTAGGGACCACAGGGCCAGGTTGCGGGGGGCTCCAGGCTGGTGCGGTGCAGCCCCACACGTGTGGGGGCGTGTGGACGTGTCCCAGAGCCGCGCTGGCCATGGCCCTGCCCCCCACACATGGCTCCCAGAGCATGGCTGGACCCCAGAGCACGTGTGCCACTCGCCAGGGCCCGTGGTGGGATTATCACCCCCCATACCCTGGTACCTGCTGCGGCATCTCCCATGGACCCCGTGGGATGGGGCCAAAGCTGCACCAGGCTCATGGTGTGGGGGTCCTGCCCCTTGGCCCCACCAGCAGCCTGTGGCACCTGGGCAGGAGCCAGCCTGCCACGGGCACCAGGGCCGTGGCCCAAGACCCCCCCCAGTCATGCCCCTCGCTCCCTGGGCCCAGCCCCACCACCCTGCTTGGCTCAGTGCCCCTTCCGCCCCGTGTGTCCCAGCCCCCAGCCCGGCCCCAGGCGTTACCCGTGGCACTCATGCCAGACCCAGGAGTGGCGCCCGGCTTTGGGGCGGAAGTCAGCGCGGCCGTTGTTGTGGATCTGGGAGGAGAAGCGCAGCAGGCGCCGGTGCCCGTAGGGCCAGTTGGCGTGGCGGGCGGAGCTGGCCAGGCAGTTCTCCTCGGCCGCGCAGTACAGCATGTGCAGCGGCCGGTCCTCGATGTAGGCCGTCTCCTGCACCAGTGCCGCGTGCAGCAGCAGGTCCGAGGCCGCTGCAAGGCAGGGGAGGGTCAGTGTGTGGGGTGCAGCCCCCCGCCCACTGCGCACCCTGCCCTCGCTCTCCCCCCAGCCCCCGCTGCTTCAGGACCCCCCGCCCAACGCCCCTGTCCCACACTCACTCTCGGAGCAGATGACACCGGCGGCGAAGCGGGTGCCCGTGTTCCTGCAGTTGACGTGGCCGCTGTGATGCCGGCAGTGGCTCAGTGACATCTCGTGGCCAGCGCACTTGACACCGCTCAGCACCATCTCTGTCACGTTGCTGGCATCCCAGTACCACGTTTCCTGGGGGAACATGTGGCTCAGAGCAGGGCCGGACTGGGCCACGGCCACAGCCATGGCTCTCGGCCCTGGACAGGACATGGCCACAGCAGCACCGGGCCCTATGTGCAGCCTCCTGGTGCAAGCTATGTGCATGTGGTGCAAGACACATCTCCTCCTCCCGTGGCCCCAGAACCAGCCCCGGGGGTCTCTCCTGCTGGTATCAGCCACAGCCGGGACCCCGCTGGCTCCTCGCGCCCACGCCCAGGCCGGCCAGGGCATAAGTGAGCCCCAAGCCCCTGCCCTACTGCCACGGTGACCACGAGGGAGACCCCGCCACCGTGGCCCAGACTCTGTGGCTGCCTGTCACTGAGCTGGCAATGATGCCATGCTCCCCACCGACATCCCGAGTGAGGCCTGTGCCCCCAGCACCGCATCACCTGCCCTACGACAGGGCTCAGGCCCGGACCCTCTGGTCCAGCCCAGCCCCCAGCGGCACCT
>NW_005842872.1:281102-283383 GCF_000455745.1 Alligator sinensis
CGAATCCCAGGCCCAGCTGGCGACAGGCCACGGCAGCCTCCAGCGTGCCCCAGCCTTCACCGCAGATGAGACCCCAGCGCAGGTGCCCCTCGCCGTCCGCCCCCACCGCCACCTCGACCCGCCCCTCGAAGCGGCTCCGGCCCCCGCTCAGGCGAATCTGTGGGCAGATGGCACGGGGGCATCAGCGTGGCCAGACGGGGGCAGGACTGGGCAAAGACGCCCATGGGGCAGCCAGAGCAACTGAGCCTGTGCCCAGACTGTCTCATGACGCCTGGGCCACATCCCACTCCCCCTGCCCAGCACCACCGCCACCTCGACCCGCCCCTCGAAGCGGCTCCGGCCCCCGCTCAGGCGAATCTGTGGGCAGATGGCACGGGGGCATCAGCGTGGCCAGACGGGGGCAGGACTGGGCAAAGACGCCCATGGGGCAGCCAGAGCAACTGAGCCTGTGCCCAGACTGTCTCATGACGCCTGGGCCACATCCCACTCCCCCTGCCCAGCACATTGCTGATGCCGATGCTGCGCTCCATCTCCAGGCCTGCTGCAGCGCTGGCTCTGCCCTGCACCCCCACGGCCACCACCTTCCTGGCAGAGGCTGACGCTCCCCCAGCTGCATGGGGGCACTGGAGATGGGCTGACATCAGCAGGGGCCTGGAGCTCGCACAGCCCCTCGCTTGGGGGGCAGCAAGGCAGGAGCACTGCAGGGTCTGGGGCTGCATGTGCCCAGCTCAGGGCTCCTCCCCTGTGGGCGCCGGACCCGGGGCCGGAGCATTTCAGGCTGCAGTGATGCTCAGTCCTTACAGCTCTGCTCCATGTGTTAGTGGGTTTGAGGCGCTGGTGCTGCTGCAGCCCCAGCTGGGGATGGGGCTGGGCTGGGCCAGTGCTCCTGCTGCACCCACCCCGCAGGGTCCTGGCTGGGGGGTCTTGCCCCCGCGCTCTGGCTCAGAACAGTGCCATGGGGCTTAGACTGGATATGACCCCTCAGCTCCCTGCCAGCCCCACGCTGCACTCCCTGGCTATAGAGACAGTCCCAGGCATTTGGGCCCAACCCTCCCCTCCCCGCAGCCCCTCGCTGCCGTCCGGCTCTAGCATGGGCTGCCTGGCTCTACACTCGGCAGCCCGAAATCTGTGCCTGTTGCTTGGGAAGGAGTTGGTTTTGGGCGCTGGTTCCTGCCCCGTGGTCGGTGGGGGCGGCTGGGGCTGGTGGTAGGGGCAGGGCTGCCGAGCTGGGCAGATGCAAAAGCCCAAAGCGCATTTGGGGGCAGTGAAACCTTGGGTGAATCCAGCTGGATCCGGCCCAGCCGTTTCGGGAAAGCCAAAGGAGCCTTTCAAGGGGTGCAGGAGTAGGGTTGCAAAAGGCTGGGTCATTTCAGAGCCGCGCAGGGCCAGGGGTGAATGCCCCAAGCCGGGGACCGAATGTTTTGCTTCACGGGGGTCAAAGCATTCGGGTTCACCCTGAAATGCCCCCGGGGCTGCACCCGCAGAGCTGAGCCCCCTGTCCAGGTCACCCCAGCCCAGGGGCGCCGGGAGGTGCTGGGAGTCTCCATGCAGCCACGGCCTGGAGAAGCCACCCATGCAGCGCCCCACGCCCAGCACGTGGCCTGGAGCTGCCACCCGGAGACGGGCCGGCCCACGGAGCCACCGGCCGCGGCAGCTTCCCCCCAGGACCAGGGGAGACGGAACGGGGGGGGCAGCCGCGGTGCCCTCCCCTGCCCCCAGACCCTCGCTCCCTACCCAGGACTCAGCCCCACCGGACCGGGCAGCCCCTTCCCCAGGGCCCTAGAGAGCCAGCGGCAGCGCCCACCGAGCCCTGCACGGTCCCGGGCCACGTCCCTGCGGTGCCATTGCTGGACACGGCAGCCCAGGAAGGGGGCAGGGAGGGGCACGTCCTGGGGCAGGGGGCTTGGACGGGGCAGTGCGGCCCAGCCAGCAGCACCCCAGCGGGCCCAGTGCTGACCGTGGTCTCGTAGCCCATGTAGGGGACGTTGCAGCGGACGCCGGCGTCCTCCGAGTGCTTGCAGCCCTCCTCCGTGATGTTCTTGTAGGGGCAGCTCCACAGCGACGCCTCCATGCCCGTGCACCGCACCTCATTCAGGTGGATCGGGCCCATGCCTGCCACCAGGGCCCGGCTCAGCGTGGGGGCAAAGGACTGCTCTGGACCCGCAGCCGGGCCGTGGCCCTGCCCAGCCCGGGCCGCCCCAGACCCTGCTCACCTTGGCCCATGCGGGCACTGGTCAGGGCCTCCTTGGCGCTGCCGAAGCCGAGCTCGCGGCACACGACG
>NW_005842872.1:283414-288008 GCF_000455745.1 Alligator sinensis
AGCGGTCGTCGCAGATGGTGCCCCACTCGCCCTGCCGCAGCACCTCCACGCGGCCCTCGCCCACCTTGGCGCCGCCCTTCAGCCGCAGCCGCTGCTGGGGAGCACAGCGACACGTCGGAGCTGGGCCCAGGGCTGGGGTGGTGCCAGCACCAGGTCAGACCCCGTGTTTGGGGGGGTTTGCACAGGCCTGATCCTGCCTGGACCCGGGGCTGGGCCAGCTGTGACTGTGCGCTGTGCCTCGACCACCCCGGGACAGCTCACCTGCCCTGGCTGCCGCTGCTGCCGCTTCTTGCCCCGGGGGCTGCTGGTGGCGAAGAGGGGCCCGGGCACGCAGCTCACGACGGCCGGCATCCCCCCCTTGCAGGCGGTGGTGGCATTACCGCGGTAGAACTCGAAGGGGCACATGGAGATGTGCACCTCGGTGCCAGCGCAGGCCACCGAGTGCATCCGGAAGTTCAGCTGCTGGCGCTCCGTGTACAGCCTGCGGGAGAGCGGTGGGCAGAGTCAGGTGTACCCCGGCACCGCGGGGACAGCGTCAGCGTCAGCGTCAGCCAGACCCCAGCACCGCAGGGACAGCATCAGCCGGACTGCTGCGCTGTAGGGGCAATGTCACCCGGACCCCAGCACTGCAGGGGCAGTGTCAGCCAGACCCCAGCACTGCAGGGACAGCGTCAGCCGGACTGCTGCACTGTAGGGGCAATGTCACCTGGACCCCAGCACTGCAGAGAGCGTCAGCCAGATCCCAGCACTGCCAGGGCAGCGTCAGCCGGACCCCAGTGTCATGGGAGGCAGCTTGAGCCACCCCAGCACCATGGGGGGCAGCATGAACTGAACCCCGGCATTGCAGGGGCAGCATCAGCTGGCCCCCCGCACTGCAGGAGTAGCGTCAGTCAGACCTCAGCACCGTGGGGTCGGTGTCAGCCGGATGCCAGCACCACATGGCCAGTGCCAGCTGGACCTTGGCACCGGTACAACGGGGACAGCGTCAGCCAGACCCTGGCGTTGCGGGGGCAGGGGAAGCCGGACCCCAGCTCCATGGGGGCAGCGTCACCCGGACCCTGGCTCACAGGGGCTGCGCCTCTACCCAGCCCGGCAGCCCTCGCTCTCCGCTGCCCTAACGCCGGTATCGTGGCGCAGAGGAGTCGTCTGTCCCGGCCCTGCCCAGCCTCCTGCCACATGGATGGGGACATGTCAAGGCTGGCACGTGGCCCCCGGGCTCCCTGCACCTGGTGCCCAATTACCTCTTGGTGGCCCCCCAGTCCTCCCTGCACTTGTGCTTGGGGCAAGGCCTGGCGACCCGCCTGGAAGACAGAAAACTGTGTCAGCGGCTCAGTGCCGCGCACCCCGCCACCGAGCCTCCTGCGCCGCGAGGCTGGAGACCCACGCCAATGGGAGCGCTTCCCGCCTCGTGTCGGGTGACAGCAACTTGGTCACCCTCTGCAGTGACATCACCTGCCTCTTCCTGCCACGTGAGGTCAGCAGCCAGTAGCTGCTGTGATGTCATTTGCCACTGCGTGATACATGTCAGGAAACTGCCCGTCAGCCGCGGCGATGCCACTTCCTGCCTCATGTCACAGGCGCACGCTCCCAGGGATGCAAGAGGCACCCAGTGCAGGGTCAGGGCCCGGGGCCACGCGTGGGGCAAGCCCCCCGCTGCCTTCCAGGGGGCCGGGGAGGAGCAGGGAGTCCCTGGGGCAGCGAATGGCCTGACGGCGCCACATCTCGCAGGCCAGAGGCAGCAAGTTGCTCGTGGACCGCCACAGTTGGACTTTGCAAAGGGCAGTAACAGAGGTCCTGCCCCACTGAGCCCTGGGCAGGGTCCGGGGGCAGGAGCCCAAGAGCAGAAGCCTGCGACCCTCACAGGGGATGCGGGTGGCTCTGGCAGGGACACGGGCGACATCACGGATCGTTCCCCACAACAGCGACAATCCCAGGCAGGAGCAGAGTGCGGGGTGGAAACAGGCCCTGCGAACACGGAGAGCCACGGCGTGCATGGCACTGGGACGAGGCACCACGCGGCGCATTGAAGGGACCGCACCAGGCCACCATGGGCCCTTCCTGCAGACCTGTGGACATGTGGTAGATCCCAGCCACCCAGACGACGGAGGAGGGTCTGGGGGTCAGGGTCAATATGAGCCCGCAGGCCGATGCAGCTGCATGCAAGGACCAGCGGTTTGGGCAGCACCAATAGAGCGCGGGGTGCAAGACACGGGCGGTGATGGTGCCCCTGTACTCCGCACCCGTCAGGCCTGCAGCACTGTGTGCCCTTCCAAGTACCACGTTTTAAACAGGCCGTGGAGAAGGGAGAGAGGGTCCAGAGGCGGGAACAGACGCTCAAGGGCTTGGAAGGCAGGTCCTGGAGGAGAGGCTGGAGCTGGGCAGGTTTGGCTGGTGGAGAAGGTGCTGACGAGGGGCCGTGGCAGCAGCCTGCAAGTCCCTGAAGGGCTGCCAGAGAGACGAGGGAAAGCGCCTGCTCTCTCCTTCCGCAAAGAGGCAGACGTGGAGCAATAGCTGGACGTTGCAGCCAAGTCAGTTTAGGTTGGAGATGAGGAAACACTTCTTCACTGTCAGAGCAGGGAAGCTGTGGCAGACGCCAGGGAAGGGGTGAGCTCTCCATCGCTGGAGGTGTCGACAAGAGGTGGGGGATGACCTGGGCGCAGCGATGCCCGTGCTCTGCTGTGGGGTGTCCCAGGCTTCTGGGCTATGCTGGTTGCCCCCCACCCCTCTTCCCTGCCCCATGTGTCGGGGGGTTTGAAGCCTCCGCCCGAGGCGCTGGTGCTGCCGCAGCCCTGGCTGGGGCTGGGCTGTGCCCATGCTCCTGCTGCACCGATCCCCGCAGGGTCCTGGCTGGAGGGTCTCGCCCCTGCGCTCGGGCTCAGACCAACACTGCACTGGGCCAGGGAGGGATTTCCCCCCTGCTCAGACCGGTCCGGACTGGAGGTTTTTCCTTCCTCGGCCTGGGCTCTCTGGAGCAGCTATTAACAACCTTTGCAGCAGCAGGACGTTTGCCACCGCAGCCCCCCTGCTGCACCTGTGACAGGGTCAGGAGCGATGTCTGTTGTGTCAGGGCTGGCAGTAACTTTACAAAGAGATTAGCTGATGGGTTTGTCCGGGCTGGGCTGATCCTGCCTTGGGCAGGAGTTGGACTAGATGAGCCCCACGGAGGTCCCTTCCAGCCCCACTTCTCCGTGACGCTATGGTTTACAGAGTCAGGGGCAGGCCAGGCGGGCAGGGCCCACCGGAGACCCATCACGTCCAGCCCCGGTTGTAGTTATTGCTGCAGTGTCGTGGCACAGTACAATGGAGGCGCTGGCCAGAGCCCTGCTAATGACCACATCCATGCCAGCAGCCCTGCGGGGCGTCAGGCTAACGAGCAGGGCGCTGGCAGCCTGGCAACGCATCGCTGGCCACGTGTTCACAAGCACAGCGGCTGTGGCTGCTCCCAGACAGCTGGCAGGAAGGGCACACGTGGGGACAGGTGCCCGTGACACAGGGGATCAATAAGGAGACATCAGGCCACGGTGGCCATGGGAGAGGGGCCATGCACTGGGGGGGGTCTCTGCTGTTGAGGGCATGGGGGCAAAAGAAGATGCCAGGTAACGTGGGGCCTCTGCAGCACACGCTAGGAAATCTGGTCATCTCACCTGACGGTAAAGCTGACATATTCAACCATTTCTTTGCCTCTGTATTTCTGAGGAGGGACCCGGATATCTCCCCCACTGCTCCCCGGCTTCCCCTCCCCGCCGAGGGCCCTGTGGGTGGCACACCCAGGGCGAGACCTTGTCAGGGAGCTTCTGGAGGGACTGGATGTATTTAAATGCACAGGTCCTGACGACCTCCACCCCAGGGTGCTGCAGGAACTAGCAGGGGTCATTGCGGGACCCCTGGCGCAGCTCTACAAGCTCTCGTGGCGCTCGGGCGATGTGCCGGAGGACTGGAAAAGGGCCAATGTGGTCCCTGTCTTCAAAAAAGGGAGGAAGGAGGACCCAGGAAACTATAGGCCCGTGATCTTACCTCGTCCTGGGGAAGCTTTTCGAAAGAGTTATCCTGGCACATGTCCAGGAAGGGCTGGCAGGGGGGATCATGCCCCGGGGCAGCCAACATGGGTTCATTCGAGGCAGGTCTTGTCAGACCAACCTGGTTGCCTTCTACGACCAGGTCACCAAGTCCTTGGATGCAGGTGTCGCAGTGGATATAGTATTTCTGGACTTCAGGAAGGCCTTCGACACGGTCTCTCACCCCATTCTCAGTAAGAAACTAGGAGACAGTGGTGTTGATGCCTACACGGTCAATTGGGTCACTAACTGTCTGGAGGGCCGCACCCAGAGAGTGGTGGTGGACGGGTCTTATTCGACCTGGAGAGATGTGGGCAGTGGGGTCCCGCAGGGCTCGGTCCTCGGGCCCGCACTGTTCAACATCTTCATCAGCGACTTGGGCGAGGGGGTGAAAAGCACCTTGTTCAAATTCGCAGGCGACACTAAGTTGTGGAGGGAAGTGGGCACGCTAGAAGGGAGGAATAGTCTGCAATCAGACCTGGACAGGTTACAGGGGTGGGCGGATGAGAACAGGATGGGTTTCAACACTGACAAGTGCA
>NW_005842872.1:288303-293915 GCF_000455745.1 Alligator sinensis
GGAGATCTAGTGGCAGTCTACAAACTAGTCAAGGGGGACCAGCAGGCATTGGGAGAGTCCCTGTTCCCCCGAGCAATCCTGGGAGTTACAAGAAACAACAGACACAAGCTAGCGAAGGGTAGTTTCAGGCTAGACATTAGGAGGTGCTATTTCACTGTCAGGGCAGCTAGGATCTGGAACCAACTTCCAAAAGAAGGGTGCTGGCTCCTACCCTGGGTGTCTTTAAAAAAGCCTGGGCGAACATCTGGCGGGGGTCGTTTGCCCCCAGTACTCTTTCCTGCCATGGCAGGGGGTTGGACTCGGTGATCTCCTCAGGTCCCTTCCAACCCTATGAAACTATGAAACTATGACTCTACGATAGTGAGGTGCTGTCTGTTGGGCAGATGTTTTCTTTGGATTTTCCCACGCCGTGGGGTGAATCCAGGTCTCCGGCAGTGCTGTCGCCACAGGACCGGGGAGCAGTTTCATCTGTTATTTTATTTTCTGTCTCCAGACTACGCGGCTGGTTTCTCTGGCACGATGCTTCCCCGGATGCAGTCAGTCCTTTGCTGTGTTGCTGCCTGCCCGAGGCAGAGAGGTTTGGGAGCCCGGGCTAGCCCTGGCAGCCTCCTCTGTTCCTCTCTCCCTGGCAGCCTCCAGCATTAAAAGTCTAGCTATCAAAAAGGGGTTATCCCAGGGCAAACCTGGCTCCTGGGTACTGGCAGTGGGGCAGCGAGGGAACGTGGGCACGGGCACCCCGAACAGCAGCTCTGCGGTAGGTCACGTGGGAAATGAAGGGTCAGACTGGAGAAGATGGGACCAACGCGGATACGTTACCTCGGATGTTCGGCTTGTCACCTCAGGTGTCTGCACATGAACGCACGGAGCCTGGGAAACAAGCAGGAGGAGTGGGAGTCCTTGTACAGTCACGAAGCTATGACATGATCGGAGTAAGAGAGACCTGGTGGGAGCACGCATGACTGGAGCATGGCCACGGGTGGGTACTAACTGCTGAGGAAGGACAGCATGTGGACGAGTTGTGGACAAGCTGAAGAGAGTCCAGCGGAGGGCAACGAAAATGGTTTGGGGCCTTGGGCTCATGACTTGTGAAGAGACTGAGGGAACCGGGCTGGTTTAGTCTGCAGAAGAGAAGACCGAGGGGGATTTGATAGCAGCCTTCACCTCCCTGCAGGGGGGCTGCAAAGAGGACGGAGCTGGGCTGGTCTCAGTGGGGGCAGACGACAGGACAAGGAGCAATGGGCTCAAGCTGCAGTAAGGGAAGTTGAGGTTGGATATTAGGAAACACTTTCTTACTAGGATGATGGTGAAGCGCTGGGACAGGCTGGCTCCTCAGAGAGGTGGTGGAATCATAGGACCACAGACAGCGAGGGCGGGAAGGGACCGCAGGAGATCACATCCAGTTCAACCCCCTGCTCCAAGCAGGACCAGCCCCAGCTACATCATCCCAGCCAGGGCTTTGTCTACCCGGGTCTTAAACACCTCCAAGGATGGAGATCCCACCACCTCCCTGGGGAGCCTCTTCCAGTGTTTTACTACTCTCCTTGTCAGAGAGTTTTTCCTCGTATCCAACCTCAACTTCCCTTGCTGCGGCTTGAGCCCATTGCTCCTTGTCCTGTCGTCTGCCCCCATTGACACCAGCCCAGCTCCGTCCTCTTTGCAGCCCCCCTGCAGGGAGGCGAAGGCTGCTATTCAATCCCCCTCCGTCTTCTCTTCTGCAGACTCAATCAGCCCACTTCCCTCAGCCTCTCCTCACCAGTCCTGTCTCCCAGCCCCCCAACCATTTTAGTTGGAAATTCTCTAATGTGTCCAAACCTTTCTGTAGTGGGGGCCCACAGCTGGACACAGGACTCCACATGTGGCCTCCCCAGTGCTGAGCCGAGGGGAAGGATCACTGCCCTGGATCTGCTGGCGATGCTCCTACCGATGCACCCAGGATGCCGGTCGCCTTCTTGGCACAAGGGCACACTGCCGGCTCCTGTCCAGCTTCTTGTCCCCTGCCCCCCCAGGCCCTTTTCTGCAGAGCTGCTGCCCAGCCCGTCGCCCCCCGCCTGCACCGGTGCAGGGGATCGCTCCTTCTAAACGCAGGACTTTGCACTTGTCCTTGCTGAACCTCGCGAGATTCCTGTTGGCCCAGCCCTCTATTGTGGCGAGGTCTCTCTGAATCCTAGTCCTACCCTCCAACGTATGTACTACTCCCCCCAGCTTGGGGTCATCTGCAAACTGCTGAGGGTGCGCTGCATCCCGTCTTCCAGGTCGCTGCTGAAGATATTGAACAAAACCGGCCCAGAACCGACCCCTGGGGCACTGCACTTGACACTGGCTGCCGACTATATGTTGAGCCATTGATTACTACCCATTGAGCCTGACGATTCAGCCAACTTTCTATCCACCTTCTAGTCCATTCATCCAACCCAGAATTCCTCAGCTGCCTTGCAAGAATGCTGTGGGAGATGGCATCAAAAGCCTTGCTAAAGTCAAAGTTTATTATGTCCACTGCTTTCCCCACATCCACAGAGCCAGTCACCTCGTCACAGAAGGCAATCAGGTTGGTCCGGCATGACTTGCCCCTGGTGAATCCATGCTGACTCTTCCTTATCACCTTCTTCTCCTCCAAGTGCTTAGAAATGGATTCTTTGAGGATCTGCTCTATGATTTTTCTGGGGACTAAAGTGAGGCTGACCGGTCTGTCATTCCCTGGATTTTCCTTCTTCCCTTTCTTCAACATGGGCACTATTTTTGCCCTTTTCCAATCATCCAGGACCTCCCCCAATAGCCAAGAGTTTTCAAAGATCATGGCCAGAAGCTCTGCAATCTCATCAGCCAACTCCCTCAGCACCCTTGGCTGCATCCCATCCAGCCCCACTGACTTGTACACGGCCAGCTTTTCTAACTAGTCCCTAACCTGTTCCTTCACCACCGAGGGCTGCTCCCCTCCTGCCCAAACTGGGCTGCCTGGTGCAGTAGTCTGGGAGCTGCCCTTGCCTGTGAAGACCAAGGTAAAAAAGGCATTGAGCACTTCAGCCTCTTCTGCATCCTCGGTCACCACGTTGCCTCCCCCATTCAGTCAGGGACCCACACTTTCCCTGACCTTCCTCTTACTACTGAAATACTTGTAGAAACCCTTCTTGTTACCCTTCACATCTCTTGCTAGCTGCCACTCCAATTGTGCTTTGGCCTTCCTGCTTTCATCCCTGCACGCCCGAGCCATGTTTTTATACTCCTCCCTAGTTGTTTGTCCAAATTTCCACGTCTTGTAAGCTTCCTTTTTGTGTTTAAGCTCACCAAAGAGTTCTCTGCTAATCCAAGCTGATCTTCTGCCATACTTGCAAGTCTTCCTGCACATCAGGATGGTTCGTTCCTGTGCCCTCAGTAAGGTTTCTTTAAAATACAGCCAGCTCCTGGACTCCTCTCCCATCCAGGCTGGCCTCCCAGGGGATCCTGCCCATGAGTTCCCTGAGCGAGTCAAAGTCTGCTTTTCTGAAGGTGATTGTCCTTACTCTGCTGCTCTCCATCCTTCCTGTCCTCAGGATCCTGAGCTCAATCACCTCATGGTCAGTGCTGCCCAAGTTGCCATCCACGACTACCCCCATCAACTCTTCCCTGTTTATGAGCAGCGGGTCAAGAAGAGCACAGCTCCTAGTTGGCCGCTCCAGCACTTGCACTGGGAAGTTGTCTCCAACGCCCTCCAAACACATCCTGGATTGCCTGCGCACTGCTGCGTTGCCCTCCCTGCAGATATCGGGGTGACTGGAATCTCCCATGAGAACCAGGGCTTGTGATCAGGAAATGTCTGCTAGCTGGAGAAAGCCTCATTCACCTCATCCTCCTGGTCTGGCAGTCTATAGCAGACCCCCACCACATCACCCTTGTTACACTCCCCTGTGACCCGAACCCAGGGACTTTCAAGAGGCCTGTCTCCAGTTTCATGCTGCAGCTCTGAGCCATCACGTGGCTCTTTCACACACAGCACAACTGCCCTCCTCTTCTCCCCTGCCTCTCAGAATCATCAATCCTGGACAATGAGGTCACATCTAGTCCAACTCCCTGCTCAAAGCAGGACCAGCCCCAACTACATCATCCCAGGCCTTAAACACATCCAAGGATGACAGAACAAGGAGCAATGGGCTCACATTGCAGCAAGGAAGTTGAGGTTAGATATTAGGAAACACTCTCTCCCAAGGAGGGTGGTGAAGCACTGGGGCAGGTTACCCAGAGCGGTGGTGCAGTCTCCATCCTTGGAGGTGTTTAAGACCCGGGTAGACAAAGCCTTGGCTGGGATGATGTAGCTGGGGCTGGTCCTGCTTGGAGCAGGGGTTGGGCTAGATGCGACCTCCTGGCACCAGAGCCCTGCAGCTGACACGTGCCGTGCGGCCATGCGGACTGGGGGCAGCAGGCTGCACTGGCTCCGGGACAGAGCTGTGTGAGCACCAGCCCGCAGCAGTGCCCGGCATGGGGGCAGAGGTGCCCTCCCCAGAGGCCAGGGGGCTGCTCCAGGCTCCCCCTGACACCAGGGAGATGGGCAGTACCAGGAGGGAGCGCGGCGCCCAGCCCAGCCCCGGCCCTGGAGAGGAGATGAGGCACTACCCGGTGCACCCCATGGGGCCACGGGGCATCCTGCTCCTTGCAGGGGATGCATCGCCTGCCTGGGATCGCTGCAGCCCGAGCCCTGAGCAGAGCAGCGAGGAGGGTCCGAGGGGCCCAGGCCCCTCCTGCTCCCTCACCGGCCTGTCCCCAGACACCCTCGGTCCACGGGGAGGGGAAGGGGCAGGCAGCAGCGGGGATGACGGCGGAGCTGCCCAGCGCTCAAGCAGGCTCTACAAGCTCCCGTACACGCGAGATTTGGGCATGGGGTTTGCAGCAGCCAGCCAAGGACCCACAGCCGTTTCCTCCAGAAAACGGCCCATGCCCGCTGGCCCCGGCCCCTCCAGGAGAGACGGCTCCGCTCCCGGGCCCCCACCATGGCCAAGGACCTGGTTCCCCCAGCCCCAGACCCCTGGGCTGGGCGACTCCCTCCGGCCCTGCCGGCGCAGGTGCAGGCGCAGCCGCGGCCCGGGAGACGGAGCCATTTCTCATGGCAGGAGCAGCAGAAGCAGGAGCTGGCCCAGCCCCGGGCACAGCCCTGACCGGACAGCCACACGTGGCACGAGCAGCGAGGACACGGCCACGGTGCCGGGTCACGGCTCAAGGGCAGAGCAGCCCTTCAGCCAGCGGGGCCAGCCCCAGGGTGCAGAGGCCATGCGGCCGCTGCCCCGTTACCTCCTGCCCAGCCCCGGGCTCCAGGCCCTCGTCCTGGCTGCGCGCTTCAGCCGTCTGTGGGAACAAACAGGGACCAGCTCGTGGGGGAGCAGGGGTTGCACCCGCTGGGTCCTGACGGCAGCACCGAGCACCCCAACAAGGGGCCAGCAGGCAGCGTCGCCCAAGGGACCCCCACCGCGGGCACCTGGGACCCACTCACTTGTAGAAGTTCCTGTTGACCTTCCTCTCGGCCGGGAAGCCCATCATGCCGCAGACGACGCGGCTGCTGCTGCTGTCCCAGCCCTCGTCGCAGATCTGGGCCCAGCTGTCCTTGTAGCGCACCTCCACGATGCCCTCCGTCACCGGCAGCCGCCCCC
>NW_005842872.1:293973-295490 GCF_000455745.1 Alligator sinensis
CCCCCTGGCCCCTCCCGCGCCCCGGGCCAAGGCCCTGCCTCTCTCTGGCCTGGGGCAGGATTCGAACGCAGGTCCCGGGAGCGGGGACTCGGAGAGCTGCGATCCAGCTCTGAGCGTCACGTGCACAGTGGAGTAGCGTCAGCCGGAGCGGCACGAGCCCCTGGCCCTGCACCCACCAGCCCCCAGTCTCAGCCCCTGCTGTGTCGAGCCCCACGTGCTCAGCCCGTGGCAGGGCCCGTCCCCCACCCCAGAGCATGCAGGGCCACAGTCCCTGCCCCGTGTACCCTGGGCATCTGCGGGGGCCAGGCCTGCACCAGGACAGAGTCAGGGGTTAGCGCAGGGTCAGAGGAGCCCGAGAGCCTGGAAGAGAGCGAGAGCGAGAGCGAGAGCAGGAGACCAGAGAGCAGGAGAGCACGGAGAGGCCGGAGCAGAGGCAGAGAGCAGCAGAGCGACAGGGCAGCGGGGCCAGGCTAGAGGGGAGACCCAGCCGGGGCCCGGGGAGGCTCCGGGCTCAGAGAGAGAAGCCCCTCCAGGGAGCAGAGCCCGGTCCTGGACTCTCCCGGGGCTCACACCTCGGCCCCAGGTGGGACCAGGCCAGCAGACGGCTGAGCACTGCAGCGGTCGGAGGTGTATGGCACTGTCCGTCCCTGTGCCACGGGGAGTCCTCATGTCTGTCCACTCCCACCACTGTCCACCTGAGCACACGCTGCAGCCCCGGGGTCCGCACTGGGGGAGGCCGTGCCCAGGCCACTGGCTCTCTGGGGCATCAGGACCAGCCCCAGCGCCCCCGGCCAGGGCTGGGGGGGCGGCATGGCAGCTGGCAGTGTCCAGCTCCGGAAGATGGGCCAGGGCCAGGCGGGGAGCCAGCGCCAGGCAGGATGAGGCTACATGGGGGCAGGGCTGCCCGGCGGCGCGGCGCGGCGCGGCGCGGCACGGTGCAGCGTGGCACTCACCTCGATGACGTTGGAGTCCACGAAGCCGGGGATGCGCTCGTCCTTGCAGACCACGCCGGCATCCTCCTCGTGGGTGCAGTCGCTGTTCCCCCAGCCCCGTGACTTGCAGTCCACGATGCTCTTCTCACTGCCCCCGCACACCACGTTGTCCAGCCAGATCCGCCCTGCCAGGGGGAGCGGGCAGCACCGTCAGGGCCGTGGGGGCAGGGAGGGCCCAGGGACAGGGGACCAGGTAGGGGGCAGCTCACCGGGACAGCCCCTGCCCCACCAAGCCTGAGGAGCTCCCCCCAAAACAGAGCATCCCCGAGATGTCACCCCAATGCCCCCCAATCCCACAGCACAGCAGCGCTTCGAGGGGGGCTTCATGCAGGCCCCTTCCTCTCCCCCCAAACCTGCAGCAATGAACACCCAGCCTGACACCCCTGCAAGCACACGCGCGCGCGCACACACACACACACATTCTAGCATGCACACACTCACGCAAACGCACACACACACACGTGCGCGTGTACACATGCACACCGCCCCCGTGCCACCAGCGTGCAGGGGAAGACGTGCGTGGGG
>NW_005842872.1:295762-299628 GCF_000455745.1 Alligator sinensis
CCGGGCCCTGGCGACGCCAACGCTGCTCCTCATGACTGCTGCTGGCCTGGAAAGAGAGGGGCAGCTGAGGTGGGGCCGGCATCCGGATTCGGGGGGGCTCCTGGGACCCTCACCTGGGGCTAGGCACAGCAGAGGGGGCTCAGCGCCCTCTCCCACCCCGGGGTGCCCTGGCCGTGCCCCGCGGCAGGGACAGATGGGACCCAGGGAAAGGAGCAAGGTCCAGGCCTGGCCAAGCGCCATGCGAGGCCATGGCACCATGCAGAAGTGGCACGGCCCACGCTGCCCGCGTCTGACGCCTGTCAGCTGCCAGCCCCCGAGCGGCCGCACCAGAGAGCCGGCACCGCGGTGCTGCTGGCCGGTCGGCAGGGACCTGCTCTGGGCTAGCCCTGTAGCAAGGTGCGGGGAGAAGCAGTCGCTGCAGGGACGGGGGAGTGATAGGGATGCAGGGCTGGGGCTGGGCACAGACGGCCCCACGCAAGGTGCAGGTCAGGGAGGGAGCCCGAGGGCCCCGGGCACAGGACAAGGGTGCATCCCAGGGCACAGGGGTCACCACCGGCCAGCCCTGCACCGTGGGGTGGGAGGGGAGCAGAGGGGAGGCCGCGGCATGGGCAGCGGCACTGTCTCTGTACGTGGCAGGGTCCCGGCAGCACTGCTGGCCACCATGGCTGGCCCCGTGATGCTCCCGGGGGGAGGTTGGCAGTCGCAGCCCTGGAAAGCCACGACTGGGAGTGGCAGCAGCCCTGGAAAACCTGCCTCATGGGCTGAGAAAAGCCATCTGCCGAGCTTATGTAACAGCCTGGAAACGGCTCCAGCAGCCACCGGCCAAACCTGGCCAGGGCCTGGAGGCCGGGCCTGGGTGCAGCCACGTCAGACCTGGCTCCACACTGCACATCCAGCCAGGAGGCACCAGCCTGGCAGCTGTCCTGGGCAGGGGGACTCCCACAGCCGGGATCACGCGGCCCCTTGCTAACGCACGGTCTCACGCAGCCCGGCTGCAGAGAGCTCTGGGCAAGGCGCTCGCGGGCTCATGACATATGTGCATGCGTGTCTGTCTGCACGCATGTCAGGCTGGGCAATTATCACTGGCCCCAGCACTGCAGAACCAGGGCGAGGGGCCAACCCGGGACTACATGCCCCTGCCAGCGCAACCGCAGGAGGAGGCGCGACGTGCGCTGGGCAGATGGCCGCACAGCTGCCTTCATGGCCGCACGCCAGGTGCCCTCACGGCCCCAGCTCTGAACAGGGGCAGGGGCAGGGGCAGGGGCAGGGCAGCCCGGGAGGGTGACAGCCAGGGCCCAGCTCAGCTCCGTCCAAGGGCCGTGGAGTGGGCAAACTGAATTAAGCTAAGGCTCTTGACCCTAGTTCAGGCCTTCCTGAAGCTAAGCAATTAAATTGTACAGAGTGCCTTATAAGGCACTGGGAAAAGTGAGTGCTGCAAGTGGTACGGTGGGCTAACCAGGTGCAGCAGTTTCCCTAGAAGAAAAGAAACCCAAAAACGGAATAGGATTGGAGTACCTTGTCTAAAAGGATGGGGTAAGAAAGTTGAGGACTGGACAGTTTGAGGCAAGAAAGTTACAGAAGTAGTAGACAAACAAAGGAACAGCTGTGTTTTGTGTTGCCACCCTGGGGAGACAGGAGCAACCTTGGGATTTTCGTTCGAATAATGAGGAATCCAGACACTAACATCCCACATGCCCAGCAGAGGATGGTAGAGGGGGGTGTGTGTGTGTGTGTGTGTGTGTGTGTGTGTGTGTGTGTGTAAAATAATCTGAGGCCGGTACCACCAAAGGTCGCTGTTGTAACGCCTAAAGAACCGCTTGCCAGGTCGTATTATGGAGCAAAAACTTGTAATAAAGATTAGGGACTACTATTAAAGTTCACTTGATACCAAATCGGACAAGGGGCCGTGTCAATCCTCGGGGGTCTCTGTAAAAGGAATCCTAGTGGCAACAAAGCCCTGTGGCCCTGGGCCGGCTCCTTCCCACCCCGCGGTTCTTGGCCAGCCGTGCTCTCGCTCTCCCCAGCCCGCGGATACCAAATGCTCCCCTGGGCCAGGCCTCCCTCGCCGCGGACACAGCAACCACAGCTGAGGAGGTGGCGGGTCAGCCTGGTGCAAGGAGCCTGCATCTCCCACAGGCCCCCGCTGCCTCTCAGCCCACTCCTGGTCCCTCCTCCCACCTTGGCTCCTGCTCTGCAGCTTCAGCCCCCGAGTCTGGTGCTGTGGCAGAGCCGCCCTCCTGCCCCTCCAAAGGTGGCGTGGCAGGATGGGCAGCGCAGCAGAGCTGGTGGCAGGACTGGACTGCACCCCGTGCCCTCTGCCCGGCCTCGCCTGGGGAAGAGGGCCCTGGGCCCCAGCAGCGGGTCTGAGGACAAGGACCCCGTTGCACCAGCAGCACCGCCCCAGCCAAGAGGCCTGGCAGGCCAGCTGGCAGGGAACAGCGATGTCCCCTGGGGCCAGGCTGGCTGCTCCTTGCCAGGCTCAGCCGTGCTCCCAGAGGCCCGGAGAGGCTGGAAGCAGCCAGGCGCAGGCATTTCCAGGACAGCCCTGGCCCAGGTCTAGTTGGTGCCAAGGCAGGCACCAGATGAGCTGTCAGGGAGGGCAAGAGCCACACGGCACCGGAGGAGGGTCCCACACCTGCGTGGTTGCACACAGCCTGCTCCAGCACCCACCGGGCAGCCAGCCAGGCATCCGCTGTGGGAGGGTGGGTGCTGATGTGTCTTCCACACAGCCTGCTGCAACCAGGGACACGGCTTGCCCTGTGCCAGGGCTGGAGCAAGCACGGGTCCCTGCCCCGGAGGGGATGCTTGACCCGCCCCACCGCACATGGGACGTGCCGGCCCCCACGGGCATGAATGGGACTCAGAGACCGGCGCAGCTCAGAGGACAGGCCAGCCCTGCCTGAGCAAACAGGCGGTGGGGTGGTGGGGAGAGCTGCCGGCTCCTGCGACTGCCAACGGCCGAGAAAACCGCATGGATGCGCCGGCAGCCCCGTGAATGGCCGGCTGCGCGCTGGGCCGGCCACCTCCTCACGGGCCCGGGGCCAGGCGCGGGGGCGGCCGGCGCTGCCAGCTGGGAATCAGAGGGCCTTTCAGCACGGGGCTGGGAGGGGGAATCCGGGAACGCCGCAGCCGCCCTCCTCCCTCAGGGGCATCCCCGGGCGGCTGGGCCCAGCGGTGCCCACATGTCACTGCCCCTTCCCTGCCAGCCCTGGGGAGAGAGGAAAATGTCCTCGCCCAGGCTGCCTGCGGCTGAACTCTGCCGCTGCCCCTGCCCCTGCCCCTGCCCCTTGGGGCCTCCGGCTCTGCCCCTTCTCCAGGGGCCAAGCAGGGAGCCCCTGACCCCAGCCTGGTGACCCATCCCCTACCCCCCACTGCAGTCCGGGCCATGAGGTCCCCTGGCTGGGCCCTGTCCTGGCAGGGGATCGGGGCAGACTCAGACCCACTGGGCTGAACCCGGAGCAGTGATAACCCCCTTCCCTGCACGGGGCAGGTCCGAGGGGCACAAGACCTGGGCAGCGGGAAATCCTGGTGGGGACCCTAACAGGGAGCAGCCTGGGGTGTGCGGCTATCGTGCCCTGGGCAGAGGCCGGGGTCGTGCTCCCGTGCAGCCAGCACCTCGCATGGCACGGAGACTCTGACCCCGGCTCCCAGGCCTGGCTGGAGCGGAGCAGCTGACGTAGGGCGAAGAGCAGGGGTAGGGATGGCTGCAGGTGCCCAGGACACGGGACAGGGACGAGCTGCTGCCAGGCGCCCGGGCTGGGAGCCCACCGGGAGTCGGGGCAGGGGCAGGGGCAGGGGCAGGGCAGGACCGGACCGTGCGGACAGCCAGAGCACGGCACGGCCACCAAGGGCCGGGGCTGGACAAG
>NW_005842872.1:300453-303480 GCF_000455745.1 Alligator sinensis
TCGCGAGCGAGGGGCGCCGGCAGGGCTGGGGGGGGAGTTGGGGGCCTGCAGAGCCCTGACGGGCTGCTCCATTGGAGGTGACCGGGGACCAGGGCAGCTTGACCCTCTCCTGGTGCAGGGGACATCAGCATCCCCAGAAGCAGCAAGGGGCCGATGGCAGTTTCATCCACCGTGCTGCAAAAAAGAGACTGAGCCAAGACCTGGACATGTCCTTTATTGTGGCTGAAGCAGCACCATCCCCAGGGCACACGTCTCCTTCCTCACAGCCACAGGCCATGCCGCGTGGGCAGCAAGCCCCAGGCCCTGTCCTTCCCGTGCACATCACGTGGGAGCTCCTGCAGAGCCTGCGGCAGGGCGAGCACCCTGTCACCAAGACCCTCTGCTCCTGCCACAGGGCCAGCAGGGCTGGGGCTGGGGCTGGGGCCAGGGTATCCCCGCCACCCTGTCCAGACAGGGGAAGCCTGTGGGGCCTATCGCCTGAGGGCTTGCACCTGGCCTGCTCGTCCCCTTGGGGCCTGTGTCACTGCCGTGCTGCCCTCTGCCCTGCCTGCATCCACACTGTGCCTGGCTCGGGGCCACGGCCACGTGCTCAGAGGAGCCGGCCCAGGAGCTGGGTGCGAGGGCCATGGGCCCGCCCGCCGGGCAGCGTCACAAAGCCGAGCTTCCCGTAGAAATGCAGCTGGTGGTGGTGCGCGGCGCTCACCTCGCAGAACACGCCCCGGGACCCTGCGGGGAAGGAAGGCATCATGGTCACTGTGGGTCACACGGTCACAGGCCAGGCTGGACCCGGTTGGGCTGGGCTGGGCAGGGTGCGGGACCCTGGTCCTGGGCTCCGTGCAGCCCTGCTGGTCAGAGCGCAGGCCAGAGCCGAGCCAGGCGCTGCACTGCAGGTGGCGGGGCCGGATAACAAGGTGCCCCTGGCCCCAGCCTGGTCTGGCCTCCCCTGCCCCATGCTCCTTGACCATGGGCACAGGCTGTCTTCTGGAGAGGTGCCCTGTGGCTGTGAGCCCTGCCCAACCCCAGCCCCACACCTGGGCATGGCCCCCCTCTCCAGCCCTGGCCCAGGCCCCTCTGCCCCCGTCCCTGTGCGGGGCATGCTGCGTCCCACACCCCGGGGTCAGGACTCACCATTGGCACGGAGGGCACTGAGCAGGGCGATGGCCAGGCTGCGGGCAGCGCCGGGGTCCAGTGCACGTGGCGCAGTGCCCAGCTGCACCAGTGAGGGGAAGCGCTGCAGCACGGCCGGGGGCACAGCCAGCGGCTCTGCCTGGAAGGACATCAGCGCCTCCCCCACGGCTCCCTGCGGCATGGACAGCGGTCGGCCAGGGCCCAGGGAAGTCCCCCCGTCCCCCAGCCCATCCCTCAGTGTCACAGCACAGCTGGGCCCTGCGGGTCACACCAGGCCCAGCCCCTGCTCCAGGCAGGATCAGCCCCTTCCTAAACCTTCCAGACACATCCAGGTCTGGCCTGGTCCTGGCAACACCTGCAACCCGGGTGCAATGACCAGGCCCATTCCCCACAGACACTAAGAGCCCCCGGCCCTTTCTTGGGTGATACTGGGTGACAAGGGTCAGGGTCCTGCTGCTATCAGGGGGTTCAGTGCACTCTCACCCCTTTCTCATTAAGAAATTAGGCAACTGTGGTGTTGATGCCTACACAGTCAGATGGGTCACAAATTGGCTGGAGGGCCGCACCCAGAAAGTGGCGGTGGATGGGTCTTATTCGACCTGGAGGGACGTGGGCAGTGGGGTCCCCCAGGGCTCGGTCCTCGGGCCTGTGCTGTTCAACATCTTCATCAGCGACTTGGACGAGGGGATGAAAAGCACCCTGTTCAAATTCGCAGATGATACTAAGATGTGGGGAGAAGTGGGCATGCCAGAAGGGAGGAATAGGCTGCAATCGGGCCTAGACAGGTTACGTGGGTGGGTGGATAAGAACAGGATGGGGTTCAACACTGGCAGGTGCAAGGTACTGAGCATAATGCAAGGTCACAGTTGACAGGGCTAACAGGACCTTGTCGTGCATCCACAGGTGCATCTCGAGTAGAGCCAAGGAGGTGATCCTCCTCCTCTATGCGACGCTGGCCAGGCCGCAGCTGGAGTACTGCGTCCAGGTCTGGGCGCCGCACTTCAGGAGGGATGTGGACAGCATGGAGAGGGTCCAGAGGAGGCCACTCATATGGTCAGGGCAGCAGGGCAGGCCCTACGAGGAGAGGCTAAAGGGCCTGAACCTGTTCAGCCTCCACAAGACAAGGCTGAGAGGGGATCTGGTGGCCATCTATAAACTGGCCAAGGGGGACCAGCAGGCACCGGGGGAGTCCCTGTTCCCCCGAGCACCGCTGGGAGTAATGAGGAATAACGGCCATAAGCTGACTGAGAGTAGATTCAGACTAGATATCAGGAGGCGCTACTTCACTGTCAGGGCGGCTAGGATCTGGAACCAACTTCCAAGGGAAGTGGTGCTCACTCCTACCCTGGGGGTCTTCAAAAGGAGGCTGGATAATCACCTAGCCGGGGTCATTTGACCCCAGAATCCTTTCTTTCCTGCCCAGGGCAGGGGGTTGGACTTGATGATCTGCTCAGGTCCCTTCTGACCCTACCTACTATGAAACTGTAACTATCAACTATGAGAGACTCCCAGGCCAAGGCCCTGTCCCTGTTGCAGAGGAAGGGGAAACCCCCCAGGTCTGGACCAGTCTGACCAGCAGGAAATCCCTTCCTGCCCCAGTGCAGCATCTGTCTGACCCTGAGCACACGGGCAAGACCCTCTAGGCAGGACCCTGCAGGGTTGGTGCCAGCAGGAGCATTGGCACAGCCCAGCCCCATCCCCAGTCTAGCGATAACCTAGGCACAGCGATGCTGGTGTCAAGGTGTCAAGGTGTTTTTAAGCCTCCCCCCGAGGCGCTGTTGCTGCTGCAGCCCAGGCTGGGGATGGGACCAGACTGTGCCCATGCTCCTGCTAGGACCAGCCCCGCAGGGTCCTGGCTGGGGGGTCTTGCCCCTGCGCTCAGGCTCAGGCCCCCGCTGC
>NW_005842872.1:303588-304381 GCF_000455745.1 Alligator sinensis
GGCAGTGTCCATGCCCCCCCTGGCAGCAGCAGGACGTTGGCAGCTGCATCCTGGGGGCAGGGGTGACGTCTGGGGCTGTGCCAGGGGCGACTGTGTCGTGTGCTATGAGGTTAGACACGGGGTTTGTCTGGGCTGATTTGGACGGGGCTGATCCTGTCTCAGGCCAGGGTTGGACTGGATGTGACCCATGGAGGTCCCTGCCAGTCCCACGGCTCTGGGACTCTGTAAGATTATAAATTTGTCAATCTCTGATCTTCCAGCCATGGGCCCCTGTCCTGCTGTCTGCAGCAGTGGAAGGAAGGTGTTTTCCCTCCTCTGTCAGGAAACCACCTGCCTTCTGGACACTGCTGTCGAGTCCCCTCTTAGGCACCTTCCCCGCCACCCGCGTCCCCCAGCCCCAGCCCCCGAACCCAGCAGGGCCTCACCTGCGCAGCAGCGCTGTCCGGGGCACGGGGGTACTTGAGCCGCATGGTGGGCAGCCAGATGTGCTCGCGCAGCTGCAGGAAGCGCTGGGCATGGAGGGTGCCGGCTGCATACCCACAGGGCCCTGCCGTGTCCTCCAGCACGAACGTGTACTTGGGGCTCAGCCGCAGGAAGCTACCCAGGAGCCTGTCAGCCAGGGCAAGAGCACAGCTGGGCCACGGGCACCCCTTCTCCTGGGGCAGTGACATCAGCCACACAAACTCCCAGGACACGGCACCCCCAGACCCCCACCCCAGCACCACCCACCAGGCATGTCCCAGTACAACAGGCATGCCAGCCTCATCCCAGTCCCTGTGGCTGGGGGGGGAGG
>NW_005842872.1:304492-309221 GCF_000455745.1 Alligator sinensis
GGCATAGCCGGTACAGCTCGTCCTGCAAGAACCAGGCACAGCTCAGCATGGACCCCCCAGTCCCCAGGTACCCCCACCCCAGCCCAGCCCATGTCCCTCATTCCTGCCCCCCAGCTCTGCCAGTGCCCCTCACTCCAGACCTGCAGCCCCTGCCCCTCCAGCGCTGCACATCTGGCTGAGCAGGGGCAGCAGCTGTTCCCGTCTGGCTGCCGGCTGCCGGGCCCTGCATGAGACGAGCTTGCTGGGCCTCTGCCCTGCCCCAATGCACACTTGCTCCTGCCTGCACGCCAACTGGCAGGTGCCCAGAGGGGACGGCCATGCCTGGGCCACAGGACTGACCTGTCCCTGGACCTAGGCCAGGACTGGGCCAGGCTGCATGTGTGGAGCTCGCCCAGCCCGGCTTGGGGGTGCTGGGGCTTCGCTTGCCCAGGCTGCTGCCCATCAGCACATCTCTATAGTACAGATTAGCATATATGCAGCTTATTTTACGGAATAGCCAGCTGCGCTACCCACCTGGTCCTGTGGCAGCAGGGGCCGGAGGGTGTAGTGCTGGCTGGAGGGCACGAGTGGGGGTGGGTAGTGGAAGAGCTCGCAGCTGTTCCCCACGGGCAGCAGCGCCTGCAATGCAGGCTCCATCACTGCCCAGCCCAGCCCAGCCCCTTCCCCGTGGCACCAAGGTGGAGGAGTTGCCCCCCTAGGCCACCAAGCAAGGTGGGGGGTGCTGGGGGCAGAACCCAGGTGTCCTGCACCCCTCGATGCACAGTGCCCCTGCCTGAGTGGATGGGCGCTCACCTGCAGCTCCCCAGAGAGGCCACCGCGGCGCACCCAGGGCTCCGCATCCCCGGCCAGGGCAAGGGCTGCAGCACTGCTCTGGCACCCTGGGGGAGGCACGCAGCAGTGAGTCTGCCCCTGCCATGACCCAGGGCCTCGCCTGTGGCATGGGGGACACAGGGCCCTGACCTGGCACTGTCTGTCCCCGGGCCCCTGGCTCCTGCCAGGGCATGGCGGCTGCACCCCGGCACTGGCTCACGGGGCAGCATCGACCTCCACGCTGGGCCCCGGCACTGCCAGCTGAGCCAGCCGAGGGCACCGGAGCCTCTAGCACGCCACGGCCCTGGTGCCAGCCCAGCAGGGTGGGGGGTGCCCCCTACGTACAGCGGAAGCAGCTCCTCCACATGCCCTGCGGGTCGGGGTCAGCGAGGATGCGGCCGTC
Source organism: Alligator sinensis (assembly GCF_000455745.1). Classification (NCBI taxonomy): domain Eukaryota; kingdom Metazoa; phylum Chordata; order Crocodylia; family Alligatoridae; genus Alligator; species Alligator sinensis. Next base: position 305,706 of record NW_005842872.1, read on the forward strand.
TGCAAGAGGAGCAACACGAGACGGTCACGGAGCAGGGAGCAGAGGGCCAGGATGTCGGCACAGACCCTGCCTCTACCCACTCCTGAGCCGCTGCACCCGGGGGGCACTGGAGCACGGGGGCCACGGCATGAGCCTGGCCAGGAGGCAAGAGCATGGAGGGAGGCACGTGCCCTGCCAGGGTGAGGGTGGGGGGCATGTACCCCGCTGGGGTACAAGGGTAGGGGGCCATGTACCGAGCCAGAAACTGAGGGTGCTTGGGGGGGCACATAGCCAGCAAGGGGGACAAGGGCGCGGGGGCTGGACGTACCCAGCCAGAGGGCAAAGGCGCGGGCGGCCAGCACGACGGTGCGCAGGTCCCAGAGGTAGCGGTGCAGGTCGTAGCGCAGGGCGCGGCTGGTGCAGCTCACGAAGCGCCCGTGCAGGTGGCAGATGCGGCTGCAGAGCTGCTGGAAGGCCTGGGCCCGGCGCTGCCACTGCTCCTCCTGCCGGGGCAGCGCGAGCGGGGCAGTTAGGGGCAGCCCTGGCCCTGCAAGGAGCTCTCTGCCCCCCTGAGCCCGGCTCCCCCCGACATGTCCACGCCAGCCCCACTCACCAGGTCGGCGTCGCTGGCTCTGCCTGGGGCGCGGGGGCCGCGGCGGTTGGCCTGGAGCCAGCGGAAGTGCTGCAGGAGCTGGGCGGCCTGCGCCCCGTGCTCGTAGGGCAGGTAGAAGAGCTCCACCAGCAGCCGCACCTCCTCCAGCCCCAGCCCCTTTGCCGGGCTACTCTCCGCCTGGGCCCAGCGGGGCTCCGAGCCAGTGCCCGTGCCGTTGGCCAGGGGCAGCACGGGGCTCAGCTTGGTGCTGACACCATCAGCCATGAGCACCGCGGCGCTCTGGATGGCATCGATTACGTGGGCAACGGGCAGTGCAGGGTCCAGGCTGGCACTGGCTCCATTGGCCACGGGCACTGGGGGGCTCCGGCAGCTGTTGGCCGTGCTGGCCCTGGCTGGCGCGGGGTCTGCATCATCGGTGCTGTCAGCCACGGGCACTGGGGGGCTCCATTGGGCGTTGGCCACGGTACCACGGGGAGTTGAGAGGCCTGGGGTGGTCGGCACCTGGGCTGCGGGGGGTGGCACTGGCGCCTCAGGGGCCATGTCCTCATCCCTGCCCATGGGCGCAGCCCCGTCCTGCCCGGTGTTGCTGTCCCCAGGCTCTGCAGCCCCCTCCAGCACCCTGCTCTTGCTGTGCAGCCCCGGTGCCGGCGCCGGCTCCCTGCTGCCCGCTGCTGCGCTCAGGGGCTTTGGGTGGCTCCGGCTCTCGCTGCTGGGACCTGGCTCTGGTTCAGACACCATCTCCTCAGGGCTGCCCGCTGCACGGGGAGAGCGCAGAGCAGCTTGCAGCACAAGGGCACGTGAGGGGCAGGGGTTGCCCCATGGGGAGATGTGCCCCCAAACACCCAGGCGTGCGTGGCCCAGCCTATGGCTGCTTCCCCTGCTGCCATTGCCTGTGTGGTCAATCTGGCCCTGCCCCTGCCCTGCCCCTGGAGGCAGGAGCAGGCCGTGCTGGTGCCCCCCCTCCCTGGGCCCTGGCCGGCAGGGGGACAAGCGGGGGGCAGTGGGGAAGGGAGGCAGGGCTCGGTGCAGACGGGGCTGCGTGATGCTGCACTGTCCCATGCCCATCCCATTGCGGTGCCGGCCACAGCAGCCTGGGCTCCCAAAATGCCCACTGGAGCAGCCCTGGCCCCAACCCCACTGCGCCCCACCGCCCAGCACGTGGCCCCAGCCATGCACACATCCCGTGGCCCACGTGTGCCCAGCCCTGTCCGGGCTCCTCGTGACCCAGGTCCCTCGGCTGCCATGGTGTGGACGCGGCCCCCGGTACCTGGATCCGGCACCTGTTGGCGGATCTCGCCCACCCAGCCACACAGGGCCTGGTCCAGCGCCTCCTGCGGGCTGTAGCTCGGCTCCTCCTGGGTCTCTGCTGCAGCGTCTTCCTCTGGGAGGAGAGGGGGCGTGGGGGGCGGTCACTCCCAGGACACTGCAGCACCTGCTGCTCAGCACCCGCTCAGCGTCAGGGGGCAGAGGGCACCATCCAGGAGAGACACAATCCCCACAGCAAGTGGGGCTGGCAGGGACCCGCAGGGTCACATCCAGTCCCAGCCCTGTCCGAACCAGCCTGGACAAACCCTGGGTCCACCAGGACGCAATCACCCCTGGCAGCCCCAGGCATCGCATCCCACAGCCCCCGGGGAGTCGTGGACGCTGCAGAGCCCCCAGGCCCAGGCCGTGCCCCGCTGCAGAGGAAGGGGAAACCCCCAGTGCGGACCAGTCTGAGCAGGGCGGAAATCCCTTCCTGCCCCAGGGCAGCGTGGAGCTGAGCCCGAGCGCAGGGGCAAGACCCTCCACCAGGACCCTGCGCGGTTGGTCCCACAGCAGCACTGGCCCAGCCCAGCCCAGCCCATTCCCAGCCTGGGCTGCAGCAGCACCAGCACCTCTGGCAGAGGCTTCAAAAACCCCGTGACGGCCACAGCAACAGGAGGGGGGAAAACTTCCCTCCCGGCCCCATGCGGCACCAAGCACAGTCTGGGACATCCCCACAGCAGAGCCCAGCCTCTCCTCGCCCCTCCAGTGCTGGAGACCCCCGGCCCTCGCGGCTCCCTAAGAAGCGTTCCCTGACAATCTCAACCAGCTGTGGGTGGGGCCGGGGTGGGGAGACCTCCCCCAAGCCCACCCTGGGGCCCTGCAGGCTGAGTGGGGTCCCCGGCAGGTGCAGCTGGGCAGGCCAGGAGCTGGGATCCTTGGTGCAGAGTAGGCCGTGCCGCGCCGCACCAGTACCTGTGTGCACGCCGTGTCCCCGCCGGCTGCAGCGCAGCCACGTGCCAAGCGTGTGCAGGGGCACATAGTTGGCCTGGAGCTCGCCGTTGGGGTTGAGCAGGAGCCCGCGAAGCCTGGACATGAGCCCGGGGGGGCGGCCCGTGAAGGGGCCCAGGAAGACGCGGCGGCAGTCGTAGTCGTTGGCATAGAGGTTGTCCCAGATGACGGGGCTGCGGCCCAGGACGCCCTCCACCTCCTCCAGGAGTACCGGCGACAGCTCCCGTGACACCACCTTGGGGCCTGCCCCGGCCCGGCATGCACACGCACACAGCACATGTGGGGCACACGCACAGGGACATGTGGGGCACATGAATGGGGCACACGCACGCATGGGCACCAACCACAGAGACACCATTCGCACAGGCACATGTATGTGTGGGCACACAAGGACACACACAGGGATGTGTATAAACATGGACACGTGCCCAAGGGCGGGTGCAGGCAGACACCGACCATAAGCAGACGTAGATGCACACGCATGGCACACACCCACACCACCAGGGGCACACGCATGTTCAAGAGCACACAGACAAGGGGATGGGGTTTGAGAGAGGGTGCTGGAAGGGGCCAGGCCCCCGTGGCCGCTCTGCCCATAGCCAGTGCCAGCTCAGGGCACCCAGGGGCCACGCGAGCCTGCAGGAAGCAGCCGGGGGCATGTGCGCAGC
>NW_005842872.1:310608-311759 GCF_000455745.1 Alligator sinensis
CGCGAAGCCTGGACATGAGCCCGGGGGGGCGGCCCGTGAAGGGGCCCAGGAAGACGCGGCGGCAGTCGTAGTCGTTGGCATAGAGGTTGTCCCAGATGACGGGGCTGCGGCCCAGGACGCCCTCCACCTCCTCCAGGAGTACCGGCGACAGCTCCCGTGACACCACCTTGGGGCCTGCCCCGGCCCGGCATGCACACGCACACAGCACATGTGGGGCACACGCACAGGGACATGTGGGGCACATGAATGGGGCACACGCACGCATGGGCACCAACCACAGAGACACCATTCGCACAGGCACATGTATGTGTGGGCACACAAGGACACACACAGGGATGTGTATAAACATGGACACGTGCCCAAGGGCGGGTGCAGGCAGACACCGACCATAAGCAGACGTAGATGCACACGCATGGCACACACCCACACCACCAGGGGCACACGCATGTTCAAGAGCACACAGACAAGGGGATGGGGTTTGAGAGAGACAGGGTGCTGGAAGGGGCCAGGCCCCCGTGGCCGCTCTGCCCATAGCCAGTGCCAGCTCAGGGCACCCAGGGGCCACGCGAGCCTGCAGGAAGCAGCTGGGGGCATGTCCGCACCGGGGCCCCGCTGGCTCCCGAACACCAGCCTGGGGCCAGCACCCCGTGCTCCTGCCCCAGCCCTGTGGGCGCTCACCTGTCCAGATGATGCCGATGCCCGGCAGCAGCTCCTGGCCCAGGCTCAGCAGGTAGCGGGAGCGGCTGGGGCTGGGGGAGCAGAGCGCGCTGCAGTACTCTGCACGAGAGAGCACGGGCGCCCGTCAGGGGACACGGGGCGTGCAGAGGGGCTGGGCGAACGGGTGAAACGGCGCGCTGCTGCAGGGTCAGAGCGGCTGAGGGGCATCTGATGTTGGGCTGCACTGGAGGAGAGCAGCGCTGGGGCATACTGGGCTTTGGGGGGTACTGGTGGGACACTGGGGGTACTGGTAGAGCAGTGGGGCCAAGGCTGAGCTCTGGGGCATGCTGGGCACTGGGGGTGCTGGTGGGGCAGTGGTTGGGACACTGGGGCATGCTGGGTGTTGGCAGGGCAGAGGGGCTGGGGACACTGGGGGTGCTGGCAGGGCAGTGGGGCCAGAGCTGGGAACGCTGGGGGTGCTGCCGGGGCAATGG
>NW_005842872.1:311790-312098 GCF_000455745.1 Alligator sinensis
GGGTGGGCCAGGGATGCCGGAGGGCACAACAGGCCTGAAGGGAGGGCGCTGCGGTGCCGGGGGAGCCGGAGGGCAGAGCAGGCCAGGAGGGGGCACTGCCCGGGTACTGGCCTCACCTGTGGGGCAGAAGAGGAAGACGGGCGGCTGCCCCAGCGCCCGGTACGCCTCGTTGGCCACGGAAGCCTGAGCCTGGGCCAGCGAGGGGAAGACGGCGCGGTCGGCCTGGCACAGGCCAGGGTCGACGTCGTCAAAGAGCAGCGCGAAGGAGCTGCACCCGGCTGCTGCCACCTGCGAGAGGCGGCTACGGT
>NW_005842872.1:312108-316799 GCF_000455745.1 Alligator sinensis
GGCCCCCCCCCCGTGCCAACCCCCCCCCCGCCAGCAGCGCCCATGGCCACGGGCATCCAGCAGCCAGGCTCCTGGTGCCCCTGGCAGTCCTGGGCTCCCTGCCCAGGGCCAGCGGGGCCTGTGCTGGGCCCGGTGTGGCCCTGCAGAGGGTCTGGTGTGGCCCCGCCGCCCCCAGCATCTCCTGCCTGCCTGGAGCAGCAAATGTCCCCACAGCCCGGGCACCTGGGGCCGAGGGGAGTTTGTGCACTTTCACACACGCCCTCACACCAGGACCCAGCTGGGCACTCAGAATCGCACGTGCTCTTGCACCAGGACATGGCTGGGCACTCACACTCACGTGCCCCTTGCACCAGGATGCGGAGGGGCCCTCGCACTCACGCGTGCCCTCGCGCCAGGGCAGGGAAGGAACGGCCCACGGTACCTGCCTGAGTTTGCGCTGCAGCAGGAGCCGGTCGCTGGCGCTGGAGAACACCATGTCCTGCCCCGCGGAGAGGGCGAAGACGAGCTCCACGCCCTGCTCCCGTGCGGCCGCGATGAGCGATGCCAGCTGGGCTGGGGACCGCGGAGGGGCCGTGAGGGCAGAGCACAGGGCCCAGCAGACCGCCTGCCCCCCGGCACAGCTCCCACCCCTGGTCCTGGAACAGACCCCGGCCCCGGCACAGTGCCCGGGGCCCAGAGGAGCCGGTACCTGCCTCGTGCTCTGTGTAGGGTTCCCGCCAGAGCAGCCGGTGTTTCAGCTCATCCTTGGGCGCATACATGTAGCAGTTCAGCCCCCAGCGCTTGAGCCTGCGGCAAGGGCACAGCATCACTGCGGGCACTGGGCCATCTCCCAGGGCACAGGTACAGCCAGGCCGCCAGGGAGACGGAGGTCCCCAGGCCTGCCAGCCCCCCGCCAGGCCTGTGCAATGCAGCCCCCTGGCCTGGCAGCTCCACCGGACACTGGCGTCTGGGCTTGCGCATGGGCCTCCACCCAGACAAGCAGCTGGGCCGCGGGGCCAAGGCCTGCGCTCCCCGGTGACGATGACCGCACAGAGCCTCTGAGCTCACGGCACCGGTCCAGCCCCACCGGGCTCAGGACCTGTGTGGGGATGACCCAGCGTGCCGGACACGATGACTGGCCATGCCAACCTGACTGGCGCTGCATGTGGTGCTGCACAGCTGGGCCTCGCCACACCATCCCATCGCTGCCCGAGGCCGGTGCCAGCATCTGTCTGCAGAGCCCGGGCAGACCCTCACTGAGCTGTGCCCGCAGGCAGCAGCTGGGGACACGCGCTGCCAGGCGGGAGCAGGGCAGGGGCAGGCTTGTGCCCATCCTGGCAGGGGCTCGGGTCGGCAGGGGCCGTTCTCTGCCTGCCCTGACCTGACCAAGCGCAACCCAGCCGTGGTCCTGATCCAGAGGCTCACTCGCCTCTGGCCTGTCTCCCTCCCTCCGCTCCTGCTCCCATGTACCCGGCGGTGTCTGCAGCAACCCTGACCCCTTTCCAGAGGCACCGCTTGCCTGGGTGCAGCCCCCAATGCACACATGTGCACACTTATGTGTGCGTGCACACACGTGGCAGGCCCAGCCAGCAGCCTGGGCCCTGGGGGAGGTATCTCTGGGCCCCAATGCCCCTCATGCTCGTTGCTCTGCCCACCTCCGCGGGCTGCTGTGGTGGGGACAGATCAGATCCCCGATGGACAACACCAGCAGGAGCGTGTCCGTGGCATGGGACTCTCGCCGGCCAGCAAAGGCAGGCGGCGGGGCCCTCAGGTTGGGGGCCAGCTCCAGTGGTGGCTTTGCCCTGCCTTGGCCTCCGGGCACTGGCACAGCCCTCCCCATGCTGCCACCAGGACGCCACGGACCCGCCCCTGTAGATTCAGCGCAAAACCTGGGGCCTGGCATGTGGCAGGTGGGCGTCCCTGTCCCAGCGGCCCCCAGCCCTGTCCCCCTGGAACACCTGCTCTCCATGGCAGACCCCAGCCGGGGCTCAGCATCCAGCCACGGTCCCAGAGCTGATGGGGGCTGGCCAGTACCCTCTGGCTTGGGCCTCCCAGGGAGGTGTCCATCGCCTGGTCACACCGTGGCTGCCATCCCCATGCCCCTCCCAAAGCTACTGCAGCACCCCCCTGCAGTGACCAGGATCACCCCATCTCCGGTGAGCAGCCCCCCACATCTGCAGCGTGGCCGTCATCACCCCCACAGCTGCAGCGCACCACTGCCCCCTGCTGAGCACTGTGGGGACCAGGGCCTGGGGCTGATGGTGCCACGGGACCCCACTGCACCCACAGCTCTCGGGGGCCTGTGCTCGAGGGCGGCTTCCCCTCTCCAGTGGGGCCTGCCCTGGCCAGGCTCTCACAGAGCAGGACACCTGCCCCCCACCCTGGGGGCTCCCGGCCCATCAAACCCCTCCGCAGCCCACCCTGAAGTTGTGGGCCTCAGCCTCAACTCCATCAGCTCCCTTATGCTCCTGCTCCCATTGCCTCCTGCGCTCTCCACGGTGCCACGTGGTGGTGACAACAGCCATCAGCCATGTGCCCCACCAGGGGTGGCTCCCGGCATGGCCTATGTGGCACAGCGTGGCCCCTCCTGCTCCCTGCTGTCCCGGCACCAGAGACCCAGCAGGCTGAGCGACTAGTGACTCCACCGTGGCCATTCCTGTGTCCAGGGCCCAGCCCCGGGTGCTGGCACCAGGACTGCATGCTCCAGCAGGGGCCACGTCTGGCTGGGAACGTGGGCCAGCGACGAGGTTGGAGCCCGGCTGAGCGTGGAGGCAGCATCTCGCAGGTTTCCACGTTGGTGTGCTGCAGGGTCCAGGCCCAGTGGGGCTCTCGGCTCCACCACCCACGCTCACCCCAGGAAACCCCAGACCCTTGGCACCACCCGAGCCAGTGAAGGCACCATGGTGGGATGCTTCACTTCCAACATACGACTGGGCTGGATGCACACCTGGCCACCCAGCCCCCAAACTGCTCTGCCCCTCAGCCCACACTGTAAGGGACCCCCTTGGTTCTCCTGTGCCCAGGCCGGTGCCTTGCCCACACCCACGCAGCTGGGGGGAGCCGGGCACGGCTGCCTGGAGAGAGAGGATGTAGCGGGGGAACCGGGGAGGATTTGGAACGGAGCGCTGTGCCCTTTCGCCCAGTGCCGCGCTTGTGGTGGCGAACCCCAGAGGGAGGGAGGGTGAATGGACACACGCAGCAACAGGTAGCTCGAGCACCCGTCAGAGCTGCACGGGAGATGGCATCTGCCGCTGCCACTGCGCAGGCTCCTGCGGCCTCTCGACAGAGCGCACAGACTGGGGCCTCCACGCCGGTGTGCAGGGACTTGCCATTGGAAGAGAAGCTTCCTCTGCTCCATGGACCACGGTCTCCCATAGAAGCCTGCGAAGCGAAACAGAGGACAGGAGTTGGACGCCGGCACGCAGCTCCCCTGCCTGCAGCTGCCATCCCGGCGCTGCCCCTCCCATGGCCGCAGGCTGTGCCGGGAGCCATCTGGTGAGGCATGTGGCTGGCGGCCGAGGGCACCACCATGCGGCACTGAGGAGCCCCGGGCATGGACACACGTGGCACCAGGACTGCTTTAAACCCAAAGTGGACAGATGGACAAGCCTGTTAAACTGGTTTAAATCCACCTGGAATGGTTCAAAAGCATGCCTGGAAAACCAAATGCTCTTCTGAACGGGTTCACTGCCAACTGGGTCCACGTGATGTGTGGACATCAGGTGTCACAGGACGCGGGTCCAGTCAGTCCTACAGGCATCCCATGTTGCATTGCTCCTTACTCCCACCCACACACAGGTGCAACAGGCCACCGGTACACAGCAGAGCTCTGCGCCTGCCTCTCTGGTGCCCCCTAGTGGCCCTGTGTGTGAATATCCTGACGGGCCAGGACTCTTCCCAGGACCCAGCGGCATCCGCCCCCTGCACACCTGCAGCCCCTTGCCCTGCGCCCACCAGGCCCCGGGAACCCCGGCGCTGGGTCTGACACCACCCCTGCCCGCCTCTTCAGGGGAGAAGGGGAAGCAAAGGGACAAGGCCCCGGGCCCCAAAGGCTGGGCCCAGCCCCGGTGTCAGCCACTGTCCCGTGTGCACCTGCAACCTGGCCCCTGCTGTGGCGTTAGGCAGGGACGGGTGCAGGGCTGCACTTGCCCCCTTCGATTCCTGCTCCACCCCCAGTGGAAACCCAGCCCGGGCTGAGACTTCACAGCCCACCATCATCTCCCTGCTAAACCCTTCACTCCCCGGGTGCTAACCACCCCGTCTCCTTTCTAGCGGCCCTGGCGCCCCACCAGCATCGTCTCTGCCGTTCCTATGCGCAGCCCCGCCACTATTTCTCACTCGCTCCAGCGAAGTCCTATTTGGTTTGGCTTTGCTCTCAAGCTGGATCGCGCAGCGCTGGGCCCGGCACGACAGCAAAGCGTTCTCGTTTAACGAGAAAGGCACGCGGCTCTGTGCAATGATGCATCTCGCACCCCCCACCCCACCCCACCTGCCAGGGGCTGGCGCCCCGTGCTCCCGGCGGGTGTTCTGGGGCACCGGGGAGGGCGTCACGTAGGAGGGCGGGCTCCATGCCCAGGCAGCCACGCGGGGGCGGCTGGGGGTGTCGGCAGAGCGCGGCACGGCACGGCGCGGCGTGGCGCGGCTCTCCCGGGCTCTCTGCCAGCAGCCTGTTTCAGAGGAGCTGGGTCTCCATGGCGCAGGCTTCCTTTCTT
>NW_005842872.1:318549-397098 GCF_000455745.1 Alligator sinensis
CTCGAGTTCTTCGACTGCAAGGCCCGGGCAGCGTCGAGCGAGAAGCCGGGCACCAAGCGGCTGGACAAGAAGATCGTGCGTCTGGCCGACTGCGTGAGCGTGGCGCCTGCCGCCGAGAGCGGCCCCAAGGAGGGCACGGCCACCTTCTGCCTGGAGACCAGCGACCGCAGCTACCTCTTCGCCGCCCAGAAGCAGCAGAGCACCGAGTGGGTGGGGAAGCTGTGCGAGATCGCCTTCGGGGTGAGCACGGGGGCTGCTGGGCCCACGGCCACGTGGCCGCGCTGGGGCCGGCACTGCCGCTGTCACTGCTGCGCCCCTGCCCTTCCACGACAGTCGCCCCCCCGCCCGCCGTCTGTGGCGCAGCATCATCATCCCACGTGGCTCCCGGCTCACGCTTTCAGTTCTGCTTGTGGTTGGTCCGGAGGCGCCCGCCCCCCTCCTGCCAGGCTGGGGCGTGGGGAGCGAGGAGGGCATCCCCGTCTGCCGGCAGCCCTTGCTCTGAGCTGCTCCCAGCCAGGCCCGTGGGGAGCTGGGGCCACGGCCCACCCATGCCCTCGGGGTGGGGGTGTGTGGGGGGCATGGGGAGCCCTGGAGCTGGCAGGCCCCTGGCGTCGGGTGCTGAGGTCCGTCTCGCTTGCTCGGCAGGGCAATGCGGGCGGCGAGGGCCGGCTGCCGGGTGGGCGCAGTGCGGAGGGCAGCGCCGCAGCGCCTGCCCTGGAGATGGCCGTGAACTCCATCTACTACTCACGGGACGAAGGTAGGGCTGGGCTGCTTGACAGGGTTCTGCGAGGGCAGAGCCCCCCAACCTGGGGCATCGCCCCCCGCCCTGGGCTGTGCCTGGGCTCAGGCCCCCGCGCCCGCCTCGGGGCATCCTTCGGACGCTGGCTGTGCCCCTCTGCGCAGCGCTGGGGTCGCCAGCCCTGCCAGGCCCCGTGACTGCCCCGGCTCCCCCTTTCACAGTGAACAGCTTCTGGGTGACGGTGCAGAGGACGGAGGCGGCCGAGCGCTGTGGGCTGTATGGGACCTACCAGCTGCAGGCGGAGCGCGACGGCCTGGCACTCCGCGACCCCCAGACGAAGGAGACGCTCTACGTGTGGCCCTACCGGCTGCTCCGGAGATACGGGCGCGACAAGGTGGGTTGCGGGGCAAGGTTTGGGATACCCCGCGAGTAAGAGAGGAGGTTAATAGACCGGGCCTGGCTACCCCTCTGCACTTGCCCCCTCAGTGTCCATCGCCTGGCCCGCGCTGCACATGCTTCCCTAACAAGGTGTTGCCAAGGCCTTGTGCCAGGGCCCCCGCCTGTCCACGTGACCTCCCTGCCATGTCCGCTGGCAGCGCACGGTCTCCCCATGCCTGCTGCCCCCTCCATCATTCCCAGCTGCGGTGCAGCCAGGCCCCGCGTGCTGCGTGGCCCTTTCCCACCCTGCGGACCCTGACTGGGCGGGAGGAAGTGGTCTGGGAGGGAAGCTGTTTATAGTAGCAGCAGCAGCAGTGATGCAGCCTGTCTGCTTCCTCCTGCCTTGGCCGGAACCAGGCAGAGGCGGGTCTGCGCCCCGGCAAGGGGCTGGAGCAGCTGGCGGAGGGTGGGCGGGGGCCGAGCTGCCTTGCAGGCACCTGTGTGCACTCAGGCCTCTCCGTGGGTGGGCGGCTTGGTGCTGTCCCTCTGCAGGTGGCTCTGCTGGGCGCACGGGGGCAGCCGGCAGCAGAGCGGGACTCTGACCTGAGCCCTGCCCGGCAGGTGATGTTCTCCTTTGAAGCTGGGCGGCGCTGCAGCTCCGGCCCCGGGAACTTCACCTTCGAGACCAAGCAGGGGAACGAGATCTTCCGTCTGGTGGAGGCGTCCATCCGGGAGCAGAAGACGCTGGCGGAGGAGCACCGGCAGAGCTGTGACTCGCTGGACGCGGACTGCCCCAGCGTCATGCAGATCCGCAGCACCCTGGCCGACTCGCTCAGCCTCGACCTCCCGGCCGAGGGCGACGGCCCTGCAGGCCCCAAGGCCGGGCTGCCTCCCCGGCTCAGCGCTGCTCCAGAGGAGAGGGACGCCCTGAGCCTGCTGAAGACCCGGAGCCTCCCGGAGCCCCCGACACCGCAGAGCAAGCCTGCGCCTACCAGCACACCCCCGCGCTCCCCGCTGCCCAAGGTGCCCCGGCCCGTGCTGCCCTCCGAGGACATGTCCAGCCTGTATTCGGAGCCCCTGGACTCGGTGAAGTGCCCGCGGCCCTGGCTGGACCCGCTGTACTCAGACCCCATTGACAGCAAACTGGGGGCTGTGGCCAAGGGTCCAGGCCCAGCCCCTTTGTCCTCGGCCATGTATGACCCGGTGCGGCCTGAGGGCAGCGCGCCGGAGCCGGGGCCAGGCTCAAGGCTAGGGCCGGCCCCACGCCGCAAGGAGCACATCTATGACGAACCCGAGGGGCGGGCGCCACGACCTCCACCCGACGCCATCTGCATCTACGATGAGGCACGGCTGCTGGGCGAGGCCTGGCGCACGCAGGGCCTGGACGACCGGGATGGCTATGAGTTCCCCTACAACCCCAACTCCGACTACTCGGTGCCGCCCATCCAGCCCAAGGCAGGTGCCAAGGGCCCCAAGCCCATCCCTGCACCCAAGCCCCAGGCTGCCCTCATCCCCAAGGCCCTCGAGAAGGGCACGGACGCCAGCCGCAGGCGTGTGGCCCCTGCTCCCGACAGGGCCAGCAACCGCCCCGGCCTCAACAGCAGCAACAACAACAACAAGGAGGTGCTGTACAGCCAGGTGCTGAAGCCCCCGCGCAGGCTGCGCCCGGAGCTGTGCGTGGATGACGACAGCCTGACGCCCATGTACGAGGACCTGGGGGAGATCTGACCAGCCGTGGAGCTGGGCCGGCTGTGCCCCCGTGGGGGGGCTGGGGTCCGAACTGAGGGGCTGGGTGGGCACCAGCTTGGAGAGCTGTTGCGGGGCGGGGACAGGATGGGGAAGCTGGTTGCTCAGCTCCTGGTGCCCTGGTCGGGGCTGTCTTGAGACCCCTCCAGTGCTTGGACTTGGACTTGGACGTGGGCGGTTTCTCCCCCACAGTATTTTTATAAAGTTTTATTTTGGTATTAAAGTATAACTTTTCAGGCTGGCGGGTCCGTGTAGGGCGTGCAGGGGGGGAAGCTGGGAAGCTAAGAGCCCCACGTAGGGCAAGGGCAACAGTGGCTGAGAACGGCATCTCCCGCAGGCCCAGCATGGGCTGGAAGCAGGTGCCCCAGATGGCCGCTTTGGCACGGGGGTGGCTGGAGTATAGTTCATAGTTCATAATAGGCAGGGTCGGAAGGGACCTGAGCAGGGCAGGGCAGGAAAGGATGCTGGGGTTCAACGACCCCAGCTAGGTGTCTGTCCAGCCTCCTTTTGAAGACCCCCAGGGTAGTTGGTCCCAGATCCTAGCCGCCCTGACAGTGAAGTAGCACCTCCTGATATCCAGCCTGAATCTCCTCTCTGTCAACTTATGGCTGTTGTTCCTTGTTCCTCCCGGTAGTGCTGCGGGGGAACAGGGATTCTCCCATTGTCTGCTGGGCTCCCTTGAGAGGGTGGGTGCGTCCTGCCCTTGGCTCCACTACAGTTAACGTGACCAGAAGTGGCTTCTGCTGCCTCCTCTCGCCTCCATCCTGCTCCGTCCAGCGGAGCCTGTGTCTCCTGCATGAGGGTCGCAGCCCGACAGTGCCCATGTCCTGGGCTGGGGAGGGTGCATGGGCCCAAGTGCTGCCCAGGACCTTGCAGGGAGGGGGAAGAGACCCGTGGGTGAGTGCTGTCACTGCAGCAGTGGCGCAGGGCAGGGGCCGCATCCTCGGCTGGCTGCTGTGCTCCCCGCAGCAGGGGCCCCCAGCCTTGCACGGCAGGCTCTGCTCTTCCTCTTTGCTGTGACAGCAGCCCCTGCCCCCACAGCAGGCTGCAGCTTCTCCAGGGCCTGTGACCAGCACCTACTTCCCCTGCGTGCAGGGGCGGCTGCAGCTGCTGCTGATGGCCGGTCTGGGGTGCAGGCCGCGGCCAGGCCTCTGTGTGCTGTTGCCTGGCGGAGCCCTGGCACTCCTGGGGCCAGTGCCAAGCCCAGCAGCCCTTCCATGTGCACCCTGCTCCCTCGGCAAAGGCCTCAGCCCTGTTCCCGGGTGCCTCCCGGCAGCTCTGGAGCAGCGCTCTGGCTGCTGCCAATGCTGCCCCGCGCTCCAGTGCGCAGCCTTCACTCCCACTGGGTTTCCTGCCTGTGTCTGGGAGCTGCCCACAGGGCCCCTTTTAGGTGCTATCCCTCCAAGGGGGAGACCTGTGTGTGCACTTGCGCTGGAGCCACAGGAACTGGGCCAGGGGAGCTTGTGGCAGAGCAGCTAGGCAGCTTGGAGGGGCTGCGGCAGCTGTGTGATCACACTGAGGCTCGTGGTTGGTTGTGGCCGCAGCAGCCGGCATGGAGCAGGCCTGGCCCAAAGACGGGGGGCGGTATCAGCCTCCTGCAGGGGGGTCCTCTGCCCATTGCTCCCCCTGACCAGGGCAGATAGAGCCCCTGGTGCTGCTGCTCCAGCCCAGGGCTGACCAAGGCAAGGCCCTGCTCGCTGGGGAGTTGGGGTATGTGTCATGCCGGGGGGTGCCGAGCCGCTCCCCACATCACGCCTTCACCACAGGCAGCGTGGAACCAGCACACTGCACAACTTTATTGTGGAACCACACAACCAGGACCATCCAAACAAGGGAGCACACAAGATACCTAGCTGCTGCAGGACTGGGGCAGCCGCAGGAGGACCCACGGCACCCCGTGGTGAACCCACCCCGTGCTGTAACGCGCATGGCTCCAGACAGCTCGCTGCCTGCCCGGGACCCTGCTTGCTGCAGCCCCGTCCTGGCAGGGCTGTGAAGCCAGGCAGGCCCGAGCAGAAACGGCTGTCTAGGGACTGCTGGGGGAGAGGGGAAGGGAAGAGCCTAGCTTCGGACTGGCACTTGTGGGGGGCCTCTGTCATGTTGGGCCCCCCTCAGACCATCCAGGACCTGCCTCAGGAACCCTTCTGCCCCTGGTATTGTGTCCTGGGGGTGCTGGGCAGGTTCCCTGTGCTGCGGGGTACACCAGCCCCCTCTCAGGGCTGCCTGGTGCTGGTGGGGACGGAGGGGCTGTGTGTGGCAGGGGGGTCTCGTGGGCAGCAGCTTCCTGCAGACGGACTCAGTAACTAACAACCAAGCAGAACAGCAACAAGGGAACTGGCTGTGGGAAGCGCCTGGGGAAAAGCAGCTCCGGCACTGGCCTGACCACTTCCTGCGCCGGCCCACGTGGCTCCAGCAGGCCTGGGGCCCGGCGCAGCCCGAGCCCCAGTTGCTGGGGCGGGGGCTGCAACCGGCGCTTAGGCCTGGTCGTCCTCATCAGAGAAGAGGGAGAGCTCACAGGTGTCCTTCCTGGCCATGGATGTGCGCAGCACTTTGGGTGCGGGGGCCGCCATCGGCAGGGGTGCCACCGTGGCCCTGGCCTTGCTGGGGGGCTGCCGGCTCAGGGGCTGTAATGCAGGGAGGCAAAGTGAGCGCAAGGGCAAAGCTGCCTGCAACCCCACCAGCCCATGGCCTCTGCCCCCCACTCCAGCAGCGCTGCCTAGCAGCACGAGGGTGCTGGCACCCTCTCCCTTCTCAGGCTCTGACGGTCTCTGCTGAGACCCCCGTGCTTCCCCCATCACTCCTCCTTGGCCGCCTCAGTGTCCCCAGTCTCAGAAAGGAGGATGCTGACTGCCTCTGGGGTCGGCTCCACGCCGGGGACATGTCAGGAGCAGGCTGCGCCGGGCAGCCAGCGGGCGAGAGCTGTGCCGTACCTGTCTGGGTGGGTGTCGCTCCCTGGGGCGGTGCTGAGCCAGCTGCCGGTGCAGGGGCCGGGACAGCTCACCCCGCAGCTGCTTGTAGAGGTTGCTCCTCATGCGTAGTGGATTGTAGATGGGCTCCAGCTCCAGGCTGCTCAGGGCGCTCTGTGCAGGGTGGATCAGACTGGGCCTGGTTGGCACAGGGCCGTGCCTGCGGCTCGAGCTCCCTGCCCAGGAGGGCACTGGGCAGGCGCAGGGATGCCAGGTGCACTGGCCTCAGAGGCCACATTCCTGTGCTCCTGCCCCATCCTACTACCCCGCAACCCATGGCTGGTCCCTCGCCCACCTGGGACCAGCGGTGTTGCTGGCTGCCTGCAGTGCTACAGCAGAGGCAGTCTCCTGGAGCACCGTCCCAGCGTCTCCCCTGGCAGCCGCAATGCCTTTCTCCCTTGTCAGGTGCTGACCCATCTCTGCTGACATCCACGCCTGGACACTCCTGCTCTCCCATCTTCCCTCCCTTGTCTCCTCTGCCATCACTGGCAGCACCTTCCTGCCCTCCCTGCCACGGGCTCATCCTTCCTCCAACCGAAGCTTCCGACTTGCAGGTACAAGCACCTGAATGATGTCCCCCTGCCGCACCTGCTGTGCCCACCCTGCTGTGCCCGGCTCTCCTTGCCTGAAGTGGGCGCACCCGGGGCAGGGAGACCTGCAGCCCTGCGATGCCCCTGGAGTGGCCACAGCCCTGTGAGAAGACAGCTCAGGCCAGGTCTCTGCTGCCAGGGAGGATGAGGCACCTGCACCTCTGGTTTAGCAACGAGCCCCATAGGGGACCTCAGCATTTGGCCCTCAGGACATGCTACTCCAGGCCATCTGCCCGTGCTCTGCTCCTCCTCTCGTGTCTGGATGATGCCTGGTGGGGACGGGACTAGCTGCTGTCTTGGGCTGGGATGGGGACCCTGCAGGGCCAGGTCCTGCTCTGCCCCTCCCCAGTGCTCTTGGCCAGGCTTCCTCCACCCCCAGGGTCGTTGTGCGGCTCAGGCGGGTGCTTGGAGAAACCCTAGGTCGTTCTCTGGCCACCCCGGGCTGCCATGAAGAGCGCTATTCCTGCTTTGCTCAGCTGCCAGGCTCTGCGGGCAGGACCAGGGCTTCCCTGCCTGTCTGGAGCAGGGCAGGGAAAAACAAAGCTCAGACTTCTGGGCACCTGATGAGGAAAGGCAGCAGCCTGGACCCCCTGCACAAAGGCGAGTCTGCTCCTGGCTCTCCAGCCCCATGTGCAGACCCTAACTTGCCTCAATGGTGCTCAGCGCGGCCTCGGGTAGCTCAGCACTGAGGGCTGGGAATGCGCAGGGCAGCAGGAGCTCTCTGACCGCAATGGCTCTGAGCAGCAGCGTGGAGGAGTCGGAGGGGATGATGGCATAGTAGGAGGTTGCCACGATGCTCCAGCTGGGGCTTGCACTCTGCGGCTCACGTTTGGCCAGGAGCATCCAGTCCCGTTTCTGGAAACAGGAGCCAGAAGTGGCACCACCTGCAAAGCTGCAACGGGCCAGGCCCTCCCACCAGTGCAGGGTCCTGCGAGGCCACTGGGCTCTGGGGCAGGAATCTCAGCAGGCCACCCCACTGCTGTACCCCTGTCCATGGCCCACAGAGCAGGGGCTCCTGATGCAGGATCCGCAGGGTGAGCAGGGAGGGCTGCTGGGCAGCACGTGGCAGAGGGACAGGTCCTGGGGCAGGGGTCAGGGACCACTCGTTAGCCAGGTGGAGAAGGGCCGAGCGGGGCGTGGGGTTGAGGCTCTGCCCAATCTGATACATGGACAACCCCCGAGGGGCAGATGAGAAGCTCTGTCCCAAGGGCACGTGGCCATTTCAGAGACAGACCAGCACCTGCATTGCACTCCTTGAAGCGGTGGCAGGTGCCACAAGACATTCCCTTGGGTTTGACCTGGTACCAAGTCGGCTATTGCTCCCTTCGGGAGCACCCATGGCTTTGGACCCACAGCTACGAGCACCAGGATGGTGTGCTCCCCCTGCACCCAGCAGGCCTGTCCCCATCCTGGCTGTGCTTGGCCCTCTGGGGCAGGGAGTCCTGCAGACCTGCAATGTCCGTGGGGCAGCCGCAGCCCAGTGAGAAGGGTTCTTCTGTGCTTTATTTGCTGCAACATCTGCAGCTTTCAAGGCCTGTCTGATGCCAAACAACCCTGCTCTGGGTGCAGGCAGCCTGGGTTTTACCCAGGAAAGGCTCCCAGAGCCATTGAGGCTGGTCCTGTGCCCAGCACAGGCCCCCTCCCATGGGCCAATGGCACAACAGTAGACCCCAGCTGCAGAGCTTGACCCCAGGGAGCAGCACAAGTGAGACCCTTCCCCTGTTCAGCCTAACGCTCCTCTGGGCAATGTGACTGTTCGCATTGTGCCTGCGTGGATCTAGGGCTGTGGACGCAAGCACACCAACAAGCTACCACATGCACAGGTACGATGCACAGGGCATCAGCTACTCTGTGCTACCTGCCCAGGTGCCTGCTCTTAGCCCATGGCAAATGTGAGCTGGCTTGCCTTTCCAGGATAGCGGGGTGAAGTACTGCAGACACTTAGTGCCTTGCTCGTGTGCCCAGGCCCTCAGGCAGCTCCTCTCCCTCCCTCACGGATGGCAGGGAACAGAGAGAGCTGCCTTAGCCAGTCCGGCCCAGCCTGCCCCTGGCCAAGGCCCTTCCTGCTGTGCTGCCCCTGGAGGGACAAGCTAGGAACCCACAGAGCCCACGTCCCAGAGGAAGTCAGTGGCAGCTCGACCAGGTCCAGCTGGCTCAGAGGTGTAGTCCTCTCCTGAGAGCCCAGAATCGCGTGGGGCTCGGTTGGGATCACACCTTGTTAGGCCACTGTCTGCTTGACTGAGGGGCCCTTTCCCCGCTCCCCTGTGCTGCAGGAGCTCTGCTGGAAGAGCTGTGTGCAGCTGTAGCCTGGGACCGCACTGAAGCTGCTGGCCCACGGGACAGCTTTTGAGACGCAGGCCAGGCCATTTCTCCCCAGATCTCACCTGAGCCCGGCCAGCCAAGGGCTCACTGGCACTCACCAGCAGACTGTGACACAGTGCGTGGAAGTGGTGCTGGTTCATCTCCAGCTCGTCCCAGTCCAGCTGCCAGCAGCTCGTCGGCTTGATGATGAAGGGCAGCCCATACAGCATGGACTCACAGACCCCCTCACGCTTCAGAGCCCTGTCAGGAAACAAAGACCGTGCCCAAAGGCCAAAGTTCAAGACCACAGCACAAGAAAGCCACGGCCTCAGGCACTCACCAGGGGCCAGCAGGGAGCGGGACCCAAACTGCCCATGCCTGACTCCAACCCCCGCAGGAGGATGACTTGGGGGTCGTGATTGACCACAAGATGAACAAGAGCCACCAATGCGATACTGCAGCTGGGAAAGCAAACAAAACTCTGGCTTGCATCTACCGATGCATCTTGAACAAGACCCAGGATGTCATCCTCCTGCTGTGCTTGGCCTTGGTGAGGCCACAGCTGGAGTACTGCGTCCAATTCTGGGCTCCACAATTCAAGAAGGATGTGGAGAAGCTTGAGAGATTTCACAGGAGAGCCACGCACATGATCAGAGGGCAAGAGAACAGGCCTTATGAAGAGAGACTGAGAGCCACAGGACTCTTCAGCCTGGAAAAGCGCAGGCTCAGGGGGGACTGGGTGGCTGCCTATCAGTACAGCAGGGGTGTGCATCAGGACCTGGGGGAACGCCTGTTCCCCAGAGCGCCCCAAAGGATGACAAGGTCCAGTGGTCATAAACTCCTCCAAGACCGTTTTAGGCTGGACATAAGGAAAAACTTCTTTACTGTCCGAGCCCCCAAGGCCTGGAATAGGCTGCTGCCAGAAGTGGTGCAGGCACCTACTCTGGACTCATTCAAGAAATGTTTGGATGCTTATCTTGCTGGGATCCTCTGACCCCAGCTGACTGCCTGCCCCTGGGACAGGGGGCTAGACTTGATGATCTTCGAGGTCCCTTCCAGCCCTAATGTGTATGAAATATCTATGAAAAGCTATGAAATCTATGAATCCAGCCCCCGACCCTAAGTAAGTGAATCCAAGCTGCTGCGTAAAGGGGTGCAGGGCTTGTCCCCCCCCATCCCCCCATTGTTGTTTTTTGCCCCCTGTGGTGGGCTGCCTGGGAATCCCCCTTTGCCTGAGACGTTAGGATTTGCCCCTTGTCAGGCCTCAGATGTGTTGCATGCAAGGCAGATCAGCCCCGGGGTCCTGGCGCACTCCCCACACAGGCAGCCACATGCTTCGCTGAGTGGTTCCCCTTGGATCACAAACCCCCGCTTCCCACCCTGAGCTCTGGTGCAGTGCTGTGGACTGCAAAACAGCTGGTGCCGCCTCCTCAGTGGTTTGGTGTCTGCAGTGACCCTCGATAATCTGCACGCTCAGAGCCGGGGGGTTGAAATGGTCCCATAGTCAGTATCTACAAGAGCTGTGACCATGCACTGCTCTTACAGACCTGCTAAGCACCTTTTCACTCATCTTTGCTACCTGCACAGAGGTAAGCGGCATTCAGAAGAAAACAGCGGAGACTGCATCACGGGGGCCAACCGAGCTGCTCATTAACGAAATAAAATCCCAGCTGTGACAAAGCCACAGAAGAGGATGCAGAGAGAGACTGGGAGGCTGTCTCTATGACTGCAATTATTAGCTCTTATTTTCAGAACCAGAGCGAACACCTGACAGGAAGGAGAACTGCACTTCTGACTCAAGTCTGAGAAAATGAACCCTGTTTGTCTCCTTCAGCTGTGACAGTCAGCCACCGTGGCAGGTCAACAACAGTGCACAGACCTAACCCCATGGGATCTGACACCCGGCTCCTGGGTGGGACCGGGCGACCCCAATGCTCCCTGCGCTGCGCCGACAACCAAAAGCTAACTGCCTTTTCTTGCCTGGGTGAGCTAACGGCTCCCCTTGCACAGGCCTGTTAGCCCTGCTCTGCTCCGTGGACAATGGTATCACATCAGCATCACGAGAGAGGTTGGCTGAGAGCTCTGGCCCCTCGCTGCTGCCGAACCCTGGTGCACACGACAGTCAGGCCAGAGGCACAAGCCATCAAGGCAGGTGGGAAGGCAGGGAGGGAGGGCCACACAGTCTCTCCTCATGGGAAAGTCTACTAGGAAAATGGAGGAGTCTTGGCCTAATGATTGGCCTAACACTCAAGCAGCGGTAGGCAAGAGATGGTGGCACCTGCCCAGCGTGGCTCTGGGAGGCAGGGTCCTGGGGGAGCACATGCAGGGGCTTGCACAGTTTTGTCTCTCTGGACTCTAACTGCTGCTGTGCTGCAGCTCCGTGTGGGGTTCACTGCACTGAGCTGGCCTGTGTCATCGCAGCTGCATGCAGTGGTGCAGTGAATGTGTCGGTGCTCACCCGGGCCCCTTTGAGCACTGCAGATGCCTCCTGATGCTGCCAAGGTCAGTGCAGCACCTCCCATCCCAGGGAGATGCTCGCCCCACACCCTCCAGACGTGGGTGCTGACTGCCCTAGGCTCTGCAGCTCCATGGCCTCCCCCAGGCTCCGAGCAGGCATGTGATGGAGCCTGCAGCCTATGGGGGTGGGCGCAGGGGCTTCCCATGGTGGGTGGGAGCCCATGCCTTGCTGCTCCTGCCCCTGCTGGCACCAGGTCCCTGGCAGGCTGCTGTGGCACTCCCACCTCCTGACTGAAGCAGGGCAGGAGGAAGAGGTCAGCAGCTTGCCAGGTCTCCCAGTCCCTCACACAGACACCTACTTGATGGCCCTGAGCCTGTATGGCGAGGCGGATGGACCGGCTGCCAGCTGCAGGGGTATGCTCGGGTCGTCCATCCTCACGGTGACGTTGGCTGCCTGGGGGAGCAGGGCTGGGCTGAGGATCCGTTCACGAATGTCGCACTTTACACATGCTACGAAGGGGAGAGAGAGGAAAATGGGGCACAAGAAAGAAAAGAAAGGCTCCAATTAGCCGCAGGCTGGAGCCGAGGCAGCCCTGACTCGGGGCCCCAGCCGCCTTCTCTTCCCCAGGCCTGTCTCAATCTGAAGAGCAGCATCTGCTTGGTGCCCATGAAATCCCCTCACAAGGGGCTCATCTGCTCCATGGCCAAAGCAATGCTCCTTATCTAATGGCTGTGGGCAATTCCCAGAGCCTCATGCTCCGCGCAGAGGTGAGGAGACCCTTGGCTCAGAGCCACTTCAGCTGCTGCGTTTGCTGCCGTAAGGCATCCAGTGAGAGATGCCAAGTGACCAGGGTGGCAAAACCCCTCCTGGGCAGCCAGCTGTGTGCTGGGACCTGCCTGCAAGCACCGCCTCTGTGGGCAGCAGCCTGGTCAGTGCAAGGGCTGAACAAGTGTCCGAGCATGCAGGTAACGTGCGGGAGAGATGCCCCTTTTCTGCCAGCTTCACCTCTGGTTTGGACCTGGCTGTACAGGCTCAGGCTGTGATGCCAGGAGAGCAGAGCGTGCTCCTGCTGCTAGGGCAATAGGAACCTGGGAACGTAAAAACAGCTGGGTAGTGGTAGCACACACCGGCAGCCACAATTACTTCAGTGCCAAAGGACAGCTGCAGCCTGAGCCACGCGGTAAGAGAGCACCGACCTAGGGGCAGCTTGGGAGCTGTCGGCAGGACACTGGGGCCTGGGACACAGACTGACTGCAACACCGGCTGCATTGACTCTGGTCGAACGTCCGAGATCTCACTGTATGACAAGCGTGAGTCCTTGGGCCTGGGCACAGGCACAGGCTACCATGTGGCGCACACTGGTGGGACTGTCCAGCTCTCCGGCTACCTCGCAGTAACTGCCCACATGCCTGCTCTCACTCTCCTGGAAGGGGTGAAGCTGCCTCCCATTGACCTCAGGGCAGGAGAGTACACATGGGGAGCTACAGTGGAGCAACTTGCTTGGGTGCTCATGCCTGGAAGGTCCTTCCCCCTGTTCCAAGGCATGTTTTATGCTGCCTGAGTGGACGCCCACTTCCAGGCATGCTTCCGCGGTGAGGGCAGAAAGGAGTCACAGTGTGACTGAGAATCAGACCCACGACACATACGCCCAGACAACAACTTCTCCCGTGCACCTGAAAACGGAGCACTGCAAACAGACAGCCCTGTTCAGATGCAGGTGCCGCATTAGCGGCACCCAAGCCCCAGGCAGAGACACCCCAGTAGAGACACCCCAGGGTCGAGAGTCCACAGCCACAGCTGAGAGGGAGAGAGAGAGGAATACCTAGGCTGGTCCTGGGGGCAGCGTGGTGAGCAGTGCCTGCTGCAGGGAGGAGGAGATGGAGCTGCTCGCGGTCTGTGCCATGGTCATGCAGCCAGGTTTTGAAGAAGGTCTCCAAGCTGACCACGTCGTTCTCGAGGGTCTGCAGGTCAATGTCCATGCCCAGGATCGAGCTGTCTGCAGGAGGGAAGGAGGTACACTACAGAGGTATGCCCCGTTCTCTCCTCCTCCACCACCTACACCCCCACACAATATTCAGACAGTCCCCAAAACGGGGGACGGGACCTCGAAAGCTATCACGGAGCATGCTGCCTCTGCAGAGGGTGCAGCACAAAGCAGGAGCTGATTCCTTCCACCCCTACCCAGAGGTCTCACTGTTCTCCAAGGGCCATGCCCATGCCGTGGCCAGCAGCACAGCTGTCTGCAGGGGCTTAGTCATGACAGAGGCAAACCAACCACTCCTACCTGACCACAGCTGCTGTGGCCCAGATTGTGAAGACTTTATCTCCACAACTCCCATACTTCCTTCCTCCCTTTTGTTCATGCTGAAATAGCATCTTCTGTTAAAGGCCACAGTGTACTTCCCGGTCACAGGCCCATTGCTCCCTTTGACAGATGGGTAAACTGAGACAGGGGCTTGGTATGTGTTTCACAGTGAGTCAGTGTTGGAGCTGGAATTAGGAGCCAGGGAGCCCTGACACCCCCATACTTAGTCCCCCAGACCCCACTGCCCCTCATCAGTAGTCCAAAGCCAAGCACTGGCTGCCCAGTAGCTGCATGGGTACAAACCACCATAAGACAATAAACTTGAAAGCTCAGCCCTGGCCAGTTTCCAAGGAGGGAATGAGTAGGAACTTGGACTCAATAATGCGCTGCTCTGAGGGCAGATCTCCAGCTACGTCTCATGTCTAGATCAAATCCTGTGCACTCTTACACATGTCTGGAAAACCCACAGGAGTGTGAGCTGCCGCTCACACTGCCACCCCTCACACTCAGTACACTCCTCAAAGACAAGTCCATCAAAAACTGCTGCAAGAAGCACTACCAAAGACTCCTGAACTTAGAATCAATGGTGACTGATGAAACCATCGAACCCATCCTGCAGCATCCAGTCTGCTAACCTCTGAAGAAGTCCACCAGGTAATAAGACAGATGAAGAACAGGAACGCATCTGGCCCTGATGACACACCAGCCGAGGTCATCAAAGTCGATGGGGAAACGATGACCAACAGGCTACACACAGTTTCTTAAAATCTGGATGGGACACTGAGGACATTCCCACTGACCTAGGGAATGCCAGTATTGTCACCATTTTTAAAAAGGGAGCTAGGTCTGACTGTGGAAACTATCAAAATATAGCCCTCCTCTCCATCACTGGCAAGATCCTCACTTGAATTCTGCTGAACTGACAGCTCCTTCTTGCTGAGGAAATCCTTTCTGCATCTTAATGTGGCTTCAGACCATCAAGAGGCATGACGGACATGATTTTTGCACCTGAGCAGATCCAGGAAAAATGCCAGGAACAACAACAGGAACTGTACATGGCCACTATCAATATAACCACAGCTTTCAACACTGTTAACCATGAGGCTCTATGGAAGATCTTATTGAAGTTTGGCTGCCCAGGGAAATTTACCACCATCCTAAGACTCCTTCATGACCAGATGACTGCCTCCATCCTATGCAGTGGCTCCAACTATGGAGCACTTTGCCCTTCAAACTGGAGTCAAGCAGGTCTGCATGATCGCACCAATTCTGTTTTTCATCTTTCTTGTGGTCTTCAAGATGGTCATCCATGATCGTGTGGCACATGGCATTGTCATCAAGTACAAGATGGATGGGAACCTTTTCAATCTCTCACCTCCAGGCCAAAACCAAAGTTACATCGGTCTTGATTGTGGAACTTCAATACGATGATGATTGTGCTGCTGTTGAACATACGGAATGGCCTACCAGTGCCAACCCTACCAGTGTCTGGGACTGGCCCTTAATATCAGAAAAACAAAGGTGCTTTATAAGCCTAGTCCGTGCCAATCAGCTCTCCCAACAAAGATCTTCGCTGACAGACAGGAGCTGGAGAGTGCCGGACACTTTGCAGACCTTGGCAGCCATCTCTCAAAGAAAGCCAACATGGACGAGGGGACCCAGAATTGGATCCGATATAGATTTCATAGATTTCATAGACATTAGGGCTGGAAGGGACCTCGGAAGATCATCGAGTCCAGCCCCCTGCCCAAATATGCCAGCTCTGCCTTTGGAAGACTATCATCACGTGTTCAATGACCACATTAGGGCTCAAACAAAGGTCCTACTACATAAGGCTATCGTAACCCCAACTCTTCTCCTCAGCTGCGAAGCTTGGGTGACCTGCAGGGACCACCTAAAAGGCAGGAACGCCATCACCAGCGCTATCTTGGAAAGACATTTGGCATAAAGTGGGAGGTTCATCATACAGTGGGAGACTCCCTCCTGAGGGGGACTGAGGGGCCAATCTGCCACCCCGACCCCTTAGCCCGGCAAGTCTGCTGCTTCCCAGGGGCCCGCATCCGGGACATTACGGAGAGGATCCCAAAGCTCCTTAAACCCACAGACCACTATCCCATGCTCCTTATTCATGTGGGCACCAATGACACTGCTCGGAGCACTCCCAGCCAGGTCATGAGGCGCTACAGGGATTTGGGAGCGGGGCTTAAGGGTCTGGGGGCACAGGTAGTGTTCTCGTCGATCCTCCCAGTATCAGGCTATGGGCTGAGAAGGGACAGGAGGATCTATGTGGTCAACCAAAGACTGCAGCGCTGGTGTCGTCAGGAAGGCTTTGGCTTTCATGACCACAGCCCGCTCTTTGGCGAGAGAGGCAGCGAGCTGCTGGGAAGGGATGGCCTCCACCTCTCTCCCCTAGGGAGGAGGCTCTTCTCAGCCAGACTGGCTGACCTCCGGTGGGGGCCGGGGGCACCCCCGCCACTGCTGGCCCGCTGAGCAATCCTGGCAAAGCCAGCGGATCACGGCGCTTCAGGGAGCCCACCCCTGCCCCAGCCCTGGTAAAACCTGCGGGCAAGGAAGGAGCCCCCCGGGGGGCACGTGCTTGCCTGTACACTAATGCCAGGAGCTTGGGGAATAAGCAGGAGGAGCTCATCCTCATGCTCAGTGCAAACAATTACGATGTCATAGGGATAACGGAGACCTGGTGGGACTCCACCCATGACTGGACCACGGGGATAGATGGCTATACCCGGTACAGGAGGGATCGTGTAGAGAAAAGGGGCGGGGGGGGTAGCTCTCTATGTTAAGGAAAGCTACACGTCCCTGCAGATTGTTTGGTAAATCTGTGCTAAGGCTAGCTCTAGGTAGAGGTAGTTGCCTTAAAGAAAATTAAATGAATAATAATTTTGCATTTTTTTTTTAATTCAGGAAACTTCTGGCATGATTTAGTCTCACTTCCCAGAAGGTATCCGATGCAATGCTCTCCTTCTCGAACACGTACTCCTAGCAGCACGTGATTGTTTCCCATTAGTGAAGTGGTCCAATAACTGCCTTCTTCTATGAATAAACTAGAGCAACCCTAATTTAATTTTGAGGAAAGTAATTTCACTCTTGTTTATCTCCTGGAAACATACCTCCTCATTATGGTTGATGAAATTGTGACAGCATCATGGCTGGTCTTGTTCAAACTTAGATTTGCGGTCAGAAATGAAAAAGACCTTCATGCACTAACGTTTAATTATAAAAGCACTTTTTGCACTACTCCAAAACCAAACCCATAGTTCTGTGTATTTGGCTTTTTTCTCTTTCAGGTAATGATAAAGAGGTGGAGAACCAACCTTGGCCAAATCTGTACTTAGTTCTGGGAAAGTCTGAGTTTTGGCAAATATGCTGAGGAAAATGTAATGACCAGCAAACCTGAGGCTGAGGCAGCCCAACATTTTATCTCCTGAGTCTAATTTCAAGTTTTCTGACATCTCTTAATTGACTTCAGTGCATGCATTTGATGGCATCACTTTAGTTTTCCAGAAATGCTTGCACAGTTTGGAGGGGGAAAAGAAACCATTTTCTGAGTGGATACCAGCACTGCTGTAACTATCAGTAGTAGATTCATGGCAGAACATGCTCAGATTCCCAGCAACACTGAAACCAACCACAATTTTTTCTTTGAGGTTTGAGATGGTTTGGACTATTATTCTTCTGAAGAGTAGAAAATAGGAGGATACTTTTAACCTATTAAATAGGTACTTTGCGTCAGTCTTTCATCAGTCCCATGGGACGCCCATGCCCGCTACAGGGCCGGGAAGTCCGGGTGAGGGTGATCCCCTGCCCTCCATTAATGCTGACTTTCTGAAGGAACATCTTGAGAAGCTGGATACCTTCAAGTCAGCTGGCCCTGACAATCTTCACCCCAGGGTACTCAAGGAGCTGGCGAGCATCATAGCCCAGCCTCTAGCACGGATCTTTGAAAACTCTTGGCGCTCTGGTGTAGTGCCCGAAGACTGGAAGAAGGCCAATGTGGTGCCTATCTTCAAGAAAGGGAGGAAAGTGGATCCGGCTAACTATAGGCCCATCAGCCTGACTTCTATCCCGGGGAAGATCTTAGAAAAGTTTATTAAAGAGGCCATCCTTAATGGACTGGCCGACGCCAACATCTTAAGGGATAGCCAGCACGGGTTTGTTGCGGGTAGGTCTTGCTTGACCAATCTCATTTCCTTCTACGACCAGGTGACCTATCACCTGGACAAGGGAGAAGAGATTGATGTCATATATCTTGACTTCAAAAAAGCCTTCGATCTGGTGTCCCATGATCGCCTCTTGGAGAAACTGGCCAATTGTCGCCTTGGGTCCTCCACGATCCGCTGGCTGGAAAATTGGCTCCGGGGTCGGACCCAGAGGGTAGTAATCGATGGAAGTCACTCATCGTGGTGTCCTGTGACCAGTGGGGTCCCCCAAGGCTCTGTCCTTGGACCCATACTGTTCAACATCTTCATTAATGATGTGGACACTGGAGTCAGAAGCGGACTGGCCAAGTTCGCCGATGACACCAAACTTTGGGGCAAAGCATCCACACCAGAAGACAGGCAGGTTATCCAGGCTGACCTGGACAGGCTCAGCAAGTGGGCGGATGAGAATCTGATGGTGTTCAATGCCGATAAATGCAAGGTTCTCCACCTTGGGAAAAAAAACCTGCAGCATCCTTATAGGCTCAGCAGTGCTATGTTGGCTAGCACTATGGAAGAAAGAGACTTGGGGGTCGTCATTGACCACAAGATGAACATGAGCCTGCAATGCAATGCGGCGGCTAGTAAAGCGAGCAAAACGCTGGCTTGCATCCATAGATGCTTCTCAAGCAAATCCCGGGACGTCATTCTCCCCCTGTACTCGGCCTTAGTGAGGCCGGAGCTGGAGTACTGTGTCCAGTTTTGGGCTCCACAATTCAAAAAGGATGTGGAGAAGCTTGAGAGAGTCCAGAGAAGAGCCACGTGCATGATCAGAGGTCAGGGAAGCAGACCCTACGATGACAGGCTGAGAGCCCTGGGGCTCTTTAGCCTGGAAAAGCGCAGGCTCAGGGGTGATCTGATGGCCACCTACAAGTTTATCAGGGGTGACCACCAGCATCTGGGGGAACGTTTGTTCACCAGAGCGCCCCAAGGGATGACGAGGTCGAATGGTCACAAACTACTTCAAGATCGTTTCAGGCTGGACATAAGGAAGAATTTCTTTACTGTCCGAGCCCCCAAGGTCTGGAACAGCCTGCCACCGGAGGTGGTTCAAGCGCCTTCATTGAACACCTTCAAGATGAAACTGGATGCTCATCTTGCTGGGATCCTATGACCCCAGCTGACTTCCTGCCCTTTGGGCAGGGGGCTGGACTTGATGATCTTCGTCCCTTCCAGCCCTGATGTCTATGAAATCTATGAAACGCCAGCGTCCTCACTGACACTAACACCACCAGTATGGAAGTGTTGATTATTCAACATCAGCAGCGGTGGATGGGGCACTGTGTGCACGTCTGATGTGCATTTACCAAAACAACTGCTCTACTCCCAACTCAGCCAAGGAGAAAGGACACATGGGGGCCAGAGGAAATGCTTCAAGGACACCCTTAAGGTGAACATTGAGAAGTGTGGCATTGACACCACAAATTGGGAAAAACTAGCTTGGGACAGGTGTACATGGCAATGCCTTGTGAGAGAAGCTGCATCTTTCTTTGAAGAAAACCATCTCACCCTGGAGGCAGAAAAATGACAGAAACAGAAGGAAAAGAAACAAGACTAGAAATCCATGGCCCGACCCTCCCTTTAACCACCACCTGTGGTATCTGCCAGAGAGTCTGTGGCTCTAGGATTGGCCTTATCCATCAGTGGACTCATCTACAACCCTTTACTTGACCCATGGAAGTGATCATCCTCAACCATGAGGGACTGCTGACAGCAACAACTGGAGACTGTTAACTCTTCAGCAGACAAAGAGCTGGAGAAACCAAGCTCCATGCTGAGACTGGGTGGGAGTGTCTACATGTGCATTTATGCCAGCTTAAATTTACTGTGCAGTAAGTGGGAATAGGCTGGAGTCTACATGTGCAGGCATTAAAGTGCATTAATGCTGTGTATGGACTGACTTGGGCCTAAAGTTAGCCCCAAGTCAGTCCACACACACAGTTACTGAGCCTGTTACTGAGCAGTAAGGCATCTACATGTGCATTACCACTCAGTAACTAATTGGGCATAAATTTGATACCTTGGAATCAAACTTGATTTATGCTCAAGTCGGCATAAGTTGCCATATTCGCTGCACAGTACGGACGTGCATGTGTAGATGTGTGCCCATACTGTGCAGAAATTTTGTTACTGTGCAGTAAATGCTCATGTGTAGACGTGCCCAGTGTGGAGGAACATTAGCTCCTCAAGGCATGGCACTGAGTGCACAAGCTGATGGATGCTTTTATCTTCCCTCAGATCTTGCTTGTCCTTCCCTTTTCTAGCAGCACTGTGCTGTCTATCATTGTAGCCCTGCTGGCAAGATACATGGCTCCAGTAAAAAGAAACTCAGTGTGGCAGAAATGCCCCCGTCGGTGCCCCTCTCCAGAGACCTGTCTCTGCCAGCCTGAGAGGCTGGTGTTGAATCCCTCAGGGCGGGATCTCCCACCTTGTCTGCATGACAAAAGCCTGGTGCCTGGGAGGCGATGCTCTGGTCACCTGGGAAGGGGGGGGAAAGGCCCGGCCCTGCGCACGGGCCCAGGTAGCCAGGGATGCTTGGGAGATTGGTCGGCTTGTGGCCAGTATTGGCAGCTTCGATTGGACCGGGCTGCTGAACGGCCGGGGACAGAAAGAGGGCAGCCATTAGCCATGCAGTCATCCAGGTGAATCTGAACCTGGCTCTCTCCTCATCACCGCATGCTCCAAGAGTGCCCTGCCTCCAGAGGAAACCCCAACCACCTCTGGATGATGCGAGTGAGTAACCTACTAGAGATCCGATTAGATATTTAGCTTCAGTAACTCAGATGTGTGTTTAAACGGCTACCTCAGCCACCCTGGTTTGCTCTATGGGATTCCTCTGATATTCCTGTAATATTTCTATGTTACTGCTCTACCTTTTACCCTGTTTCCACCCTAACCCTGTAATCAATACAGTTCTCCTTTGTGACCGCTGTGGGAGACTTATTGAGGGGTGGGTCTAAATTATGCCGAGGAGGCCCCTTAGGTCTGCGGACTAAGGGAGACTTTCCTAAATAGCCCCTGACTTGGGGAAGCGCCCCAAGTGCTGGTATTGGGTCTAGTACCCATCGGACGATCAGGCCTGTGTTCTCCAAGGTGCGCAGAGCCAGAAGTGAGTCCAGAGCCTTGGATGGTGGCAGCTGGACCCCAGGCTAGCGGGTGCGCTCCAGGGAAGGTGTCGGCCGGACGGGAGGCACTTGGAGCCTGGACGGTGGTCGGGCGCAGGGCGGTGGGCGGCTCAACGCAGGAGCGCCCCCTACTGGCCCGCCACACTCAGCACAGTCTGTTCCTAGAAAGTAATGCTGCAGGTGTCCATGCCCACTGTGTGGCAGCTGTCGTGAAATGCTGCTGATGTTCTTGAAGAGAAACGAGCTAGAGAGAGGCAGTTCCTGGTCAGCCGTCAGCAGTGCACAGATCAATACTGGGTGTCCCGGATCCGCTGAGGTGTGTTATTGGCTTCTGCCCTATGAGGAACGCATTAGCTCTTTAGCTGTCATGCTTGCTGCTTCCCTGAATATGCACAGAAAGGTGGCATGCTTGCTGGGACCTAAATGTTTACTCCACTCCATTAGCAGAGGGGTTGGTAATGCCAGACATTTCAGGGGCTGTTAGAGAGGCAGGGGAGAGGAGAACCTATGGCAGTCCAGGCATTTCCTTCCCTGCTACGGGCTACCCACCATGCCTCATTCCTTATCAGTGTGCCCTCCCCCCGGTAATGATGCTGTACCTGTCTCTGCCACTCTCAGACCTGTGCCAGGCACCTGAATGCCAGGAAGAGGCTTTCAGCCCCACAGGCTTGCAACAAGGAAAGCGTGACAGAGCAAGAGTGGCCAGGTTGTCCCAGCTGCTGAATGACTGCTGCCTCCAGCAGCTCCTGCAGCTGCTGTACTGCAGCCCTTGCTGACATGAAGAGCTCCTCAGGCAAGGACTTTGGGCCCTGTCCTGCTCCCCTGTTGTACGGTAGGTGCAAAGTCCTGCCATTCTGGTCCGCACCCCTGGAAGCAGTGAGCAAGGGTCCTGGACAGGGTGGCCAGGGAGATGCCGCCAGGCCTCTCCTCTCTCTAGTGCAGGTGGGAGTGGGAAATATAGAAATAAAGCACAGAGGTATTTGCAGTCTGAGGATGCTCAGAGACGCAATAGCTTTTAACATGAGCAGGGACAAGATGAGGTCCAGTGGCTGGAAACTGAAGCTAGAGAGATTAGAGTTTAGCAGCACAGTAATTGTGGCAGAAATGCCACCGTCTGTGCCCCTCTCCAGAGACCTGTCTCTGCCAGCCTGAGAGGCTGGTGTTGAATCCCTCAGGGCAGGCATCTCCCTCCCTGGTGTGCATGACAAAAGCCTGGTGCCTTGGGGGAAGATGCTCTGGTCACCTGGGCAGGGGGGAAAAGCCCGGCCCTGCGCACGGGCCCAGGTAGCCAGGGATGCTTGGTAGATTGGTTGGCTTGTGGCCAGTATTGGCAGCTTCAATTGGACCGGGCTGCTGAGGTCAGAGAGGGGATAAAAAGGCCCGGGCCAGGAAGAAGGTGCCCTTCAGCCATTAGCCATGCAGTCATCCAGGTGAATCTGAACCTGGCTCTCTCCTCATCACCGCATGCTCCAAGAGTGCCCTGCCTCCAGAGGAAAACTCCAACCTCCGGACGATGCGAGTGAGTAAGCTGCTCGAGATCAGGCTAGATATTTAGCTTACAGTAATTCAGATGCGTGTTTAAACAGCTACCTCAGCCACCCTGGTTTGCTCTATGGGATTCCTCTGATATTTCTATGATATTGCTCTACCTTTTACCCTGTTTTACCCTGAATCAATAAAGTTCTCCTTTGTGACCGGTGTGGGAGACTTATTGAGGGGTGGGTCTAAATTATGCCAAGGAGGCCCCTTAGGTCTGCGGACTAAGGGAGGCTTCCCTAATAAGCCCCTGACTTGGGGAAGTGCCCCAAGTGTTTGTACTGGGTCTAGCACACACTGGACGATCAGGCCTGTGTTCTCCAAGGTGCGCAGAGCCAGAATTGGGTCCAGAGCCTTGGATGGTGGCAGCGGGAACCCAAGGCTAGCGGGTGTGCTCCAGGGAAGGGGTCGGCCGGACGGGAGGCACCCCAGGGAGGCACTCAGAGCCTGGACGGTGGTCGGGCGCAGGGAGGTGGGCAGCTCAACGCAGTAGCGCCCCCGACTGGCCCGCCACAGTAATTAATCACCAGACCAACTTCCTGGGGCGTGTGGTGGATCTGCCACCACTGGAAATCTGAAAACTAGATTGGTTATTTCCTCACAGGTGTCCAGTGGGAAGCTTCAGCCTTCATGCAAGAATATTTGGTTGATGCGACATGGCCAGTGCTGCAAAAATGACTGCTGTCTATTCTGTCCTTGAAATCTCTGAAACTACAAAAAACAAACCATGCTTCCAGCTCTCATTAGGAAGTAACCCACAGAGGCATCTCCCTAGAAAAATACCGCACATCATCCAGGAAAGGAAAAAATTAACTGAGTTGAGTTAGCTGGTATAAATGAAATGGGTGTCAGAGAATACACAGTAACCGTGTCCCAAGTACCCCAAACCTGGATTAAGAGTCGAAGAGCCACTGCCTGCCTCTCTCCAAGAAATCCAGACAAAGCTGCAAGAGCAGCATTTCCCCAGCCCTCCCCAGCTCTGAAACCAGGACCCGCGGGAGCTAAAGAGGTCATGAATGCAGCGTACAGCAGGTGGAAGCAAAGCTCCACGTGTAGACACAGGCTGTACCAGGCAGAGGCGCTGAAGGCACAGACTAAATACAACCCCCAGCAATAAACAAGAAGGACAAAGTTATGTCAACGGTCAATTATGTGGTGTGTTTATGTTCAATCTCCAAAGAAACTGCTACGGGAACTGCTAGGCACAAACTGCTTTCCCAGGCTTAAACACTCTCACTTCTGTGTCCCAGGTATCAGCTCTTACAATCCAGATGGTGCCACAGTCTCAATGATATTTCGTGGGGAGGTCAGGCAGCTGCCTACCAGGCTGGCCAGTGCATACCTTGTGTAGTGGGCTACAGCACAAGCTCCCCTTCCCCGCCCATGTTATGCGGCGTTTCTGAGTATGGAAAAAAAAAACCTCTGCATAATCTCTGCAATAATCAGTGCCCAAATCTCATCAGCAGCACCACGGAGGAAAACATGACATCAGACCAGTCTCCAACCTCATACGGCCTGTCCCAAGTGCCCCCACATCCACAGCCAGACTCCTAAGAAGGAAGCTAGCAGCACAACTATGAAGCGACTGTCCACTGCCCACATGGCACGGCTGCAAATGAGGGATGCTGTTTCCAAGCACAAGTGTGCAGGTTTCAGAGTCTGGAAGGAGAAAGGAAGCAGGTTACCATTGACCCAACCAGCCATGTAGGAGACGCAGCACCTGAGCTCAGCAAAGGGCTGTGTGCTGGAGGTGAGAAAGCCCCCAGGACGGCAACTTGCACAGTGTGCAGAGTCAGTGAGTGACACAAGGACACCGAATGCAAGGCAGCTGCCCACTAGGATGACGTCCCTCTGCTCAGGCAGTACGGGCTCACATATCCATCACAGAGCTCCAGGGTTCAAAGCCTCCAATGGCCTCTGCGGGGTCACCACAGCCCCTCAAGAAAACCCAGGTGGGCTGTGCCACATGCCAAGCCTCGCTGGCTCCAGGACAGGCTCACTGGCCCTCTCTGGACTGTCCTCTGTCTGAAATGAAGAGACAGGTGTGCTTCACCCAGCCTAGGGAAACCCTTCTCCAGCTGCTTGTGGCTGTGTTAGCCTGAGCAAGGCAAGGCACTAGTGCTGCACATCTCCCTAAGCCACCGCCAGGACCGGAAGCATCTTGGATGAAAATGCACAACACGTCTCCTTACGATCCCCCACTAAGCACAGCAAATCAAACGCGTGATGCCCTCGTGCTCAAAGCAGGGAAAGGGGAGGAGGCGGCAATGCACCAACCCCCTGCTCTGTTTTGCTTGTGAGACGCTTGGATACCAAGGCCATGGCTAAGAGATACAGCAGATGTAACCTGCCACGCAGGGGTCACCATCCACCTTGGCACCTGCACTGCGAGTCCCCTCCAGGCCGCACTGTGGTTCCTTCTCTCTCCACCCAACCCCAGCTGCTGGTTCTGGTCTCCATCCTAGCTCCTGGTCCAGGCACTGCTCTGTCCACCTCCTCCAGCCCTGTGGGGTGAGTGTGCCAAGGACGATAGGAGGAAGAGAGACGGGCTCTTGTGAGAGAGAGATTTGGCTAGAGAGGACTCCCAGGACATTGCCAGCTTCTGGGTAGGCCAGTGCTGCTGGAGCAGGGGACCATTGTCCATCTTGCAGGTATCATACAGGCCAGCCCCAGGGGAGTCCCTCTGTGGAGTTCAGGCCTGCACACACAATCCTATGGCTGCATGCTCCTCGTTGGCTGGTACCCCATGAGACGAAGAGGTGCTAGATCTACAGGACGGCTGAGTGCTAACAGTAACAGCACAGCTGCTGCCAAACCCAGCTGGAGCCGTGCCATTACTATCTACAAGGACTACAACTATACCAGATGCTAAATATGATGAAACATCAGGACTCCGGTGTCTCAGGTTGGGCACTCATGCTTAGGGATAGCTTCAGCAGCATGGGCTGTCATCACCGACCAAACCATGCTGATGTTCTGCTATGGAGATTTCCCAGGCTGCTGGGCTGTGCTGGTTGCCCCTGCCCCTGCTTTCTGCCCCATGTGTCGGGGGGGGTTTTAAGCCTCCCCAAGAGGCGCTGGTGCTGCAGGCCAGGCTGGGGATGGGACTGTGCTGTGCCAATGCTCCTGCTGGCACCAATCCCGCAGGGTCCCGGCTGGAGGGTCTCGCCCCTGCGCTCAGGCTCAGCCTGACACTGCACTGGGGGCAGGAAGGGATTTTACCTCCTGCTCAGATTGATCCAGACTGGAAGGTTTTGCCTTCATTTGTACCAGGGGCATGGCCACGACCTGGGGTCTCTCGAGTTCATTGAACCCTCTTGAGCATATACTGACAGCATTTTACCGAGGCAGGACATTGGCTGCTATGGTCGCCCTGCTCTCCCTGGGGCATGTTAGAGCACGATGTCCTGTGTTATCTCAGGGCTTACGCAGTCTTATGAAGAGTTAGATTCTGGATTGTATAAGATGGTTTGTTTAAGCGTGATCCTGCCTCAGGCAGGGGCTGGACTAGATGTGACCTCCCGAGGTCCCTGCCAGCCCCACGGCTCTATGATTTCCATGCTAGTTTGGTCTCTTGCCCCAGCTGTTCTCCACAGGGAGGCCGTTCCAGCCCCTCCCTGCTCTGACAGTCAGGAGCCTCCTTCGCACCCCTGCTCACACTGAGTCATGCCCAGTCTCTCCCCACTTCTTCTTTTTTCACTTTTCTCAAGAAAAAGGGCTAGAAACATCAAAGTGAGAGCTGGGACTCTTTTGCATGCCCCAAGGCAGATTTATGCAAAGGGCTCAGACCAGGTCAGGAGGCTGTCAGGGATCCGCTCGTCCCTACAGTGCCCCATCACTCTGGCATCTGAATGTCCAGGCGGTCAGTGACGGGGGAATGGAGGCAGAGGGTTGGTCCAAGACCTCTGCCCCACAGCACTCAGCATGCTCCTATCGAGTTGCCATGTCCCGTTCCCTCTCTGACAGGAAGGCCTGTATTTCTTGCCACCCAGATGATTTCCTTCTAGCTCACAAGCTTGGCAGACACTTTCAGTGGATGCATCAGCCTTGGAACCCTTCCCGAATGCATTTGTTCTCACTCACAATTCATGGCTCCGCTGATCCTGGGGCACATTGAGCATTTCAATGTAAAGTTACCACAGAACTACTGGACCTCAATCCCATTCCCTGTGCCTCATTATTCCAGCCCTAGTGGTAATGGGGCCAGTCAGATGGAGGTGATGGAGCTTGTTTTTATCTAATCAGGACATGTAACCATCACAAGGATAAGCATTCTCCCTGGGGCCTCCTTTTTCAAGAAGTGCAGAATCCGGTACAACCAGCCATCCCACTGAAAGGGAAGATTGCTTCAGGACAGGAGCTTTTGAAAAGCGTGAGAGGGGAAGAGGGGAGAGTAGTTTGCATCACTTAGCAAGCCCGGGAAGGGCGCATTTCATGTTTTTGCTTGGGGCAACCTGTGTTAAGGTGAGCAATGCTGCAGCACAGGTGAGAGGGAACAGGCAGAGCACAAACCTTTGCTGTTCACCAGCCCTGCTCATGTCAGTGGAGTCATTTCCTCAACCCCAGGGAAGGCTGAAGAATGAACCATCAGCTGAGCAGAGACATGAAATGCTTTGTCAGAGGAAATATATGAGGGAGAAATGGCAAGGATAGAGGCCTTCCATTTCCTGGGCTTCTGGTACCAAACTGCAAGGAAGCACAAAATTTCTAAGTAGCAATCTGGTTGGTTGGCTGGCTCCGTGAGTCTCCTGTAATGTTTGCTATGAGAGGAGGTGGCAAAACTGATCAGGGATTTCTGGCTCTGAAGTTTCTGGATGTTATTGCTGCAGTTTCCAATGCTGGGAGCACCTTGAGAAACTGCGTGCTGTACAGGTACAGCTAGACAGCTGCAATAACACGACACCCAGGCTCTGTTCACATGTGGATCCCTTCAGTGAAGCTGTGCGCTCTTGTGGGATGAAACTCTGGGACCACATCACCCCAGAGGCCAGCACCCAGCCAGTGCGGCCCAGAGAGTGGGAGGGCAGCTATAAACAGGTAGGACCAGGGCACTTGCATGGACTCAGCCCATTCCCTGATCAGCCTCGGGTGGTGAGGCTCTTGGTGAACCCAGGCTATGGATTAAAGCTGTCCCACTAGGGAAGTGCATTTCTGCAAACCTGCTGCCTTTCCTTGGATGAGCGGAGGGGCCAGCATCTCACGAAGAGGACAAGGGGTTGCTGCACTGCTGCCAGATAAATGACTGCATCCTGCGCCCTCTGTGCACTCACCATTGCTGCTGGCCTCATCCGCAGCCTGTGCGCTCCACTCCACATCCACGGCCTCAGGGACGTCTCCCCTGGAGATCTCAACGACCTGCAGTCTCCGCAGACACACCAGATCTATGTCTTTTAACCCTGCTTCCAGCTGCTTCACTATCTCTGCTCCAGCCTGGCTGGTCACAACTGTAATCTGAAATAGAAAGTGCAAAGCCTGGGCCATAGCTGCCTGCCCCCAGTGCCTGCTTGAATGCTGGGACATCAGCCTGCTGTTTCTGAGCAATGAGGGTGTCCCTACAGGCCTTCTAGGATGGACATCCCCTGCATCTGGGGCAGATGCAGAGGCATTTGTGATCTGTGATTTAATTCAAGCCCACTTGCTCTGGGGATCAGAGTTTTATCACTGCAGCGGGGTAAAGGCACATGCGGAGGCTCGCGTGACATCCTGTGGATGCAATAGATCACCCCCACAGCAAGTCACTTCCCCCTACGATGAGGAATGGCAAGGAATGCTGGGAGGTCCCTGGGGGCAGCACCTTAGGTGGGGCAATAAGCTACTGCCAGGGGCTCCAGGGAAAAGGCCGGGCTGAGCCACTGCACCCTGCCTCCCTCCAGCTGCTGTTTCTTGAGAGCCTCTGGGGTTTTCTCCTTCTCCTCCTACTGCCTAGAGGAGACACAGATGTGCTGCTAGACTATCAGCAGAGCACTCCTCAGGTGTGTGCTGGCCTCCGTGCTCCTGGCCAGGCAATGCCAGCTGGGGACAGGGTCCTGCTGGTGGGCTGGCCTCCCTGCTCCTGGCCAGTCAGGGGGAGCAGCAGGCCTCCTCAGCTGGTGTAAGGGATGGGATGGGCAGGAGTCCCTGGGCCAGGTGGGAGCTGGGCAGGCAGGCACTGATGGAGAGCAAACAGGCAGTAGGACATAGAAACAAAGCCGCAGCACCTGGCTCTACATCACGTGCTGCTGTTGCAGCACTTGCCACGCACGCAGCCAGACACATTAGTGCACCTGAGTGACGGCTGGTCCCTTCCCTGTGGCAGAGCAGGGTGCAGTGACGAGCACGGTGGACAGCAGCTAACAAGAGGTGCCCCTGTGCCTGCTGGGGCTGCCATCCATCGCTACTGCCCTGCACCACCTGGCAATGCCCTGGGGATGGTGAAGCTTTGGGGTAGTTTCATAGTTGGTAGGGTTGGAAGGGACATGAGCAGATCATCAAGTCCGACCCCCTGCCATGGGCAGGAAAGAGTACTGGGATCAAACAACCCCGGCTAGGTGATTATCTAGCCTCCTTTTGAAGACCCCCAGGGTAGGAGCCAGCACCACTTCCCTTGGAATTTGGTCCCAGATCCTAGCCGCTCTGACAGTGAAGTAGCGCCTCCTGATATCGAGCCTGAATCTACTCTCCATCAACTTATGGCCGTTGTTCCTTGTTATTCCCTGTAACAGGAGTGCCCCTTCAGGGTCCATCTACTGGTGACCCCGCCCACCTGTTATGGGTCAACCCCCACCTTCTCTCCTGCCATGCCTTGTTGTTAATTGATTAATAGATGTAATTAAGCGGGAAGCTGCCCATTTTCTGCCCCGATGCCAGGGGGCACTATCTGTGGCTTCTTTTTCTCCCCTATACCACAGCCCAAGCCTTGCCAATGGTACTGATGTTGTTTGGTCTGGGCCTTGTTATAATTTAGCCCCCTTGTCTTCCCTGGGCTCTCCGCAGCCCCGTCTCACACTGCGCCCTCACTGGCGCTCGGGGTCCCCTATGCTGCCATGGGTCTCCTATGAGGCCTTCTCCTTCCCCTAATAGCCTCACCCAAGCCACCGGTAAAACAGCAAACAAAACACAAGCCCCTGGGCTATAACATAAAATCCAAACTGCCCGGCTATAACATCATTCACCCTAGCAGGGAATACTCCATCCCTCAACAGTGGCAGAAGCGGTTCCTGCGGACAGGCCTCTCCCCTTTGGTTGCTCTGGGAGAGCTCCTTCCCCCTTGGGGGCTGGCAGGGAACTGCCCTCCTGGCCTCAGGCCTGAGACTTATATGTGAGCCAGGCCCTGCCCCTTCCTGTCAGCTGCCTGCTGCAGGTGTGGGCCTCCAGCTCACTCTGGTTGCCCTGGTAACCCACAGCTGGGGCTCCCTACTCACTGCTAGGGCTTTTTCCCTAGCTGATTCCCATTGTCTGCTGGTCCCCCTTGACCAGTTTATTGATGGCCACCAGATCCCCTCTCAGCCTTGTCTTGTGGAGGTTGAACAGGTTCAGGTCCCGTCACCTCTCCTCATAGGGCCTGCCCTGCTGCCCCCTGACCATGCGAGTGGCCTCCTCTGGACCCTCTCCATGCTGTCCACATCCCTCCTGAAGTGCGGCGCCCAGAACTGGACACAGTACTCCAACTGTGGCCTGACCAGCATCGCATAGAGGGGGAGGATCACCTCCTTGGACCTGCTCGAGATGCATCTGTAGATGCATGACAAGGTGCATCCTTCCTGACTGCGTTCCCACACTGTCAGCCCATGTTCAATTTGGCATCAATAATGACTCCAAGATCCTTTTCTGCCTCTGCACTGACGAGAAGGGAGTTCCCCAGCCTGTAGGTCTGCTGCTGGTTCTTTCCCCCCAGGTGCAGCACCTTGCACTTGGTCAGTGTTGAATCCCATCCTGTTCTCATCCGTCCACCCCTGTAACCTGTCCAGGTCCAATCGCAACCCATTCCTCCCTTCTAGCGTGCCCACTTCCCCCCACATCTTAGTGTCATCTACAAATTTGAACAAGGTGCTTTTCACCCCCTCGTCCAAGTCACTGATGAAGATGTTGAACAGTGTGGGCCTGAGGACCGAGCCCTGGGGGACCCCACTGCCCACATCCCTCCAGGTCAAAAATGACCCATCCACCACCACTCTCTGGGTGCGGCCCTCCAGCCAATTTGCCACCCATCTGACTGTGTAGGCATTGACAGCAC
Source organism: Alligator sinensis (assembly GCF_000455745.1). Taxonomy (NCBI): domain Eukaryota; kingdom Metazoa; phylum Chordata; order Crocodylia; family Alligatoridae; genus Alligator; species Alligator sinensis. The sequence continues at coordinate 349,123 of NW_005842872.1, forward strand.
AATCACCTAATTTTTTAATGAGAATGGGGTGAGAGACGGTGTCGAAGGCCTTCCTAAAGTCCAGAAAGACTACGTCCACCGTGACACCTGCGTCCAAGGCTTTTGTGACCTGGTCGTAGAAGGCCACCAGGTTGTCTGACAGGACCTGCCCTCAATGAACCTATGTTGGTTGCCCCTGAGCATCACCTCCCCTGCCGTCCCCTCGCGGACATGCACCAGGATAACTCTCTCAAAGAGCTTCCCCAGGACTGAGGTAAGACTAACGGGCCCGTAGTTTCCTAGGTATCTCTTGAGGACACAGCTCCTGTGCTCCTGTGACTCGCTGACATGAGGGTGGGAAGGAAGGGCTCTGCATCCGCAGCCTCCCATGGTATAAATGCACTCTGATGCCTGTTCCTGCCTCCCCTGGCCTATTACTCCAAGAGACAGCAGGTAACTTTGACTGTCCTGCCTTGCACGTACCTGGCAATTTAACTAATTTACTCCCTGCTGCAAGGGGCTTTGTGAAAGGTGGGGGCAGCAGCTCTGACCCTGCAGAGACAACTGCTCACTTTGGAGGCGGCTGTCCCTGTTGCACTAACAACACTCAGCAGCAGCTCCTCAGTCACGGGGGGTCTCAGCACCTGCCCCAGCAGGCTCTGCTGTGAGTGAGGACAGCTGTTTTACCCCAGGAGCGCAGGGCTGCACAGGCAGCTTGGGGCCAACAAGCACAGCCCTCTGTTGCACACCACATCCCTTTCTTGGACTAAGCTGGTTCCTCATAAAATGAAATGGCCCCTGGTGGTGTCACTTCTCCAAACTCAGGTGGGGAGAGGGGCTGTTCCAGTGCCCAATTACTCTGATGGCTGGGGACCTTCTTCTAATTTCCTGCCTAATTTCCAACTCATTCCTGGACAGCTTCTCCCCATCTGTGCTAGCGCTGCCAGCATCCCGGAGCATATATGCAGCTCTTCTCACTCTCTGTTTCTCCCCCCCATCTATTTATAGGCAGCAGCCACTTGCCCACAGTTTGTAAGGCTTTACAAGCCACGCTTTTCTCCTCTCCTCTCCTAAGTCCAGTTCTCCACCCCTGGATCCTCCCAGCTGCCCCTTTTTTGAGGGAGGCTGCCCCTGCTCCAGGCTGAGTTCAACTCTCTGGGCTGGGGGTGACCAGCTTGGCACACACTACTGTCGGCAGGGGCCCGAGGAGCCCTGCACCTGGCCTGTGGCACCAGGCAGCTTCGGTGGCATGCTGGCAGTGATGGGTTTCACCGTGCCCTACCGCCAGTCCATCCTGGATCCCAGCTGGGTCATTCCAACCTGACCATTGCTCGAGGGTCATTGCTGGTCATCACACTGGACCTCACCCACCCCAGGACGAATGGCACGTCTCTGCACCCGTGCTTGGCCAGGCTTTCTGTCCAGAGCCTGTTTCTGTGGCTCGGCCCCATGGCCAGGACAATCATTCTGACCATGCAGGGCAGCCTGGAGCAGACACGGCTTTCCTGAACATCCCCACAGGACTCTCCTGGCAGAGGTCGCAGTACGTCCTTCCTCCTGGCAATCGAAGCCCTTGCAGAGGCCACACAGAGCAGCCCCCTTTGCCTCTCTGCAAAAGAGCCTTCACAATAGTAAAAATAGCCATGCAAATGAGGTGCAGCCTTCAGGCATCCGGAAAGTCGCCAGCGTTGCTTTCATGCCACAAATGCTGGCTACTTTCGCCTTGGCTTAAAGCAACAGTTTCCCCATTATCACCACGACTCCACTACAGCCTATGCTATCGTTGCACTTGCTGCTGTATGAGTTTAAAGCAGCTAGGGGCATCCAAACGTCCTACAATGCTCCATCCCACAGCTGATGACTCGTGCCAGCCTCTTGTGCCTCATGGGAGCAGGAGCAGGAGCAGGCAGCATCGCCAGTTCCCTCAGCATCTTCTTCCAGCTCTCACAGGAGGCTCCACAAAACCCCATCTGCCAGGGGCATTTCCCAGTATAATTATCCTGCTGCTGCTGCTGCTCCAGTGACTTTCCAGTTGGACGCACTCATTCCAGGAGAAAACACTCCCAGCGGTTTAGCGTGCTTTCTGGGAAGCGCTCCAGGAGTGCTGATTCCAGGCAGGAGAGCCCCGAGCATCTCCGGTGACTGTGCTGGCCCACCTCGGCTGCCCTTCGCTTTGCCTGACTGCTCGTTGCAGCGCGGCTGCGAGCGTGACTCTGCTGTGGCAGTAACGTGCCGCAGGCTGCCTGCCCTGTGACCTGAGCGCTTGGTGACTGGCAGCCTGCTAAGGGACCCCCCACCTGCCAGCCACACACAGCTCCTGCCACATGCTCTGTGTCCTGTGTCTGCCCTTTGCTCCATTCACTGGCTTCACCTGCCCTTCCTCAGTACCATCATACTTTGCAATTCGCACCAGCTCTTCCTGTTTCTCTCCCTCTCCTTTCAGATTTTCTTCTTTCAAATCTCACACCTTTACAAATCTCACACCTGCAAACTCCTCTCTCTTCCCCATCAGTGCTGAGGATACCCCATCCCTATTCTCCTGCTCCTCTCCCTTGCTCCTCTCTCTTCCCCATCAGTGCTGAGGATACCCCATGCCTATTCCCCTTGTTCCAGCAACTCCATCTTGAGTCACCTCCTTCGAGTCAGCTCAGCACCACAGCATGACCACACTGCAAAGTAACAACGGAGTTGCACAAGGCTGCTGTGATATCATGCACCGACAGGATCCTTTCCATGCTGTGTGTGATGCAGACTTATAGGTCTGCAGCACCACAGGCAGCAGGTCTGTTCTCCAAATGCTTTCACTAGGCACCTTGGGAGAATGCGGGCAACCCTTTCTCCTTTCGGTACACTGCAGCTGGAATGAACACAAATCTGCCACTGCAAGCATGAAACTAATTCCTGGGTTTTTGGTTGTAGCCATGGTGGTCTAAGGACATAGGCAGGCCAAGTTCTTTGGGTAGATGTGATATCTTTTATTAGACCAACTGAGTAGTTGGAAAAAACGAATTCCTGGCAGCCAAGCCTGCCTTCCTAGCAGCTGTCAAGGCGCAGTGATAGCCTGCCCCTGCTACTGACGCTAACATGACTGTCGTTCTGGAAGAGGATGACAAAGTTTGCTATAAGTGGCAGGACCAGGTGTCCTAGCAGTCTCCAGGTGCCACAGAAAAGTAGTGGCATAAATCCTTAAGAAAAGCAAATGAGGGGCTTTTCATTTCTCAAGCATCTGCCTGAAATCTTCCCAAATGAATGTGGGAAACAGGCAGCCAGGACTGTACACGGGATGCAGCCAGGGTCAGAAAGCAGAGGGACGTGGGCAGAGAAATGGCAGAGTGCAGAGGAGACAGGGCATGTCTGCGGTGGAGGACACTGGTGCAGTGGATTGGGGTGGATGGTGAGGAGGGAGCCAGGCCAGGGCTGGAGGCTGACAGTGCAAATTGGTGAAATGAGAGGGGAGAGACAAATGGGCAAAGGGCACAAGAGGCCACCCACCACATCCACGGAGCAGAGGGGAGAGAGGGTACTTTAGGACTTGGAAACATCCCCAACTAGTTTTTTCTGCCTCTGTGGCACAAGAAAAAGGTTTCTGCCCCTGTAACCCCAGGAGGGTGGGTCCAGAGGAGTTCCTTGTACTTGGGCTTGTCTCTCCAAGGTTATCTCAGTTTCTTCCTCTAGTTTTTGGGGAACTGTGAAGAGTGACATGAGTGTGTGGTGGAGGGCACATGCGTGCTCACAGAATGTCTGCAGCAGCCATCGTGGTGCCTGCTGCCTTCCACCAAATCCTCCTCCTGGCTGGGGCTGCTCTGCCGGCGCCTCTGGAGTTCAGTAGAAGCTGGGCACTGCCGTGGGTAAGACACAGCCGTGCCCCCTGAACAGAACTGGCAGCCGCCGCAGAGAAGCTGAGAGCTAAGCAGACCACGGAGGCCAAAAACCAGTCCCACCACAGTAGGATGCCAGGCCAGGACTTGGCCGTGGCATTGCTACTGCCCACCCCGGAGCTGTCCAGCAGGCATCCCTCAGCACCTGGTCATTCGCTAAGGGGAAGACTTTAAAATGCTAATCTCCTGGATTTAATGTAAAGGTCTAGATAAGGGCCAAGCTATGAAGCCCCTAAAACTACAGCATCTGCTTGGGAGCAGGGGAACTGCGGAGCAAAGGCTCAGAGCTGGGGGACCTGGTTCTGGAAGGCTGCAGGGAAGGCGGCCGTTTGTCGCCGTGTGCACTGCGCAGTAGGTGTCTGCAGTCGGCCCCCCTTCTCTGAAGGCACCCCTGGGGTGGGTGCAGCAGGGAGGCAAGATGCTTTGTTTCCCCGCGACATTCTCATTAGTACGCTAAGGAAATGCTGTCTGGATGAACCTGCTGCAGGGAGGCTGCTAATGGGCTGGATAGCTGTGCTGAAAGAGTAGTCATCAGCAGATCAATGGGATACTGGGAGGAGGGTCCCCCGAGCTCTGTCCTGAGCCTGGCATTGTTCAAAATCTTCATCAATGACTTGGGGGATGAAACTGAATGCACACTCAGTGTATCTGCACTTAGTGAGGCAGTAGCTGCTTCAGAGGACAGGATTAGAACTCAAAATGACCTTGATATGCTGGGGAAATGGCCTGAAATAAATTGAATGAAATTCAGTAAGGATAAGTGCAAAGTCCTGCACTTAGGAGGGAGCGATGAAATGGGGAAGGCCTATCTAGGCTGCAGTGCTGTGGGAAAAGGCCTGGGGATCACAGCAGATGGTAAGCTGGCTATTAGTCAACACTGTAATAATGTTATAAAAAAAAGTACCGGATAGTACCCTGAGATGCATTAAGTGTTGTATGCAAATCATGAGAAATGAGTCTCCCACTGGCGAGCGCAGAAGAGGACTCGCCTGGAACGCTGCATTCCTGTTAAGAGGCCTCGTACTTTGTGAACGCTGCAGGAAACCATCCCTCCACAACTCTGCCTTCAGGGCCATTTGTGGGCTGAATTCAATAGCTCCTGAAGCAGATCCTCTCTGGCTTTTTCAGACTTGTCAGGCTTTCCGTGGGTAATAACTTTCCTGTTCTCAGAGAACGCCATGTTAGAGGGGTCGGGGCAAATCCAGTAAAGCACGAGTCCTGGTCCCTGTGCCAACACATGATCACACTTCTCCACAATTTTAGAAGGCTGTTCTACCTTCTCTCCCTCCCTCTTAGGTTCCCTTTGAGAGGATAAAACAGCTTCCTGATGACTTCCTCAGAGTACAGGAAGACCCACACCATTTCCACCCAGCCCTGCATGCCGGGGTCGGGGCACTGGGGCTCCACACTGCCTGCACCCAGCCCCACGTGCTGGAATTGGGGCCCTAGAGCCCCATGCACCGGTTTCCCAGTCCTGCATGGTCAGAATGGGGCTCCAGGGCCCCACGCTGCCTTGGCCCGCCCGTATACAGGGATTGGGTCTCCCAGACCCTGCACCGCCTCTGCCCAGCCCTGCATGCTGGGATCCAGCTCTGCACCACCCTGCGTGCCCAACAGCCTGCAGGGCCACTACCCACAGGGCTCCCCATGGACTCGCAGGGGGCCCTACGAGCTGGATGACTCCGTGCCAGGGGCCAGGGCTGGCCCTTGGGCTGGAGGTGGAGCACTCCTGCTTCAGAGGATCCCCACAGAACAGCCAAGCTGGCAGATCCCTGAGGAGGTCACACCTGGTCCAGCCCCTGCTCAGGGGAGGATCCGCCCTGCTGAAACCATCCTGGACAAATGGTTGTCTAATCTACTATTAAAAGCTGCACAGGCAACCTTCTCATGCAACCACCAGGCCTGAAAACACCCAGAACGCCCCAATCCTCCCCAGGTAAAAGCGGAGGACAAGTGTGTTGCACATCAATATCCTACCACTGCCTGGACAGGAAATCGGTTGTGGAAATACACCTGAGAGATCCAAGGAAGAGGGCCTGTTCCCACTGCACAGGAAGGCAAAAGGAGGAAGGAAGAGCATAGGAGGCAGGGAGCAGTGGGTGGGGCTCTCAGAAGAGCCACAGAAGTGCTGTGGACATGGCCACAAAAGAGACTGGCCTGGAAGACAATGGGAAACCAGAAAGATGCGTGGCGTTGCTATTTACCAGGGGCTATTTTTCCCAGCGGCTGTGGGAGTGGAAGGAAATGCTGGCTGCTAAAGCAAGCCTCAGAGGACTACTTTGCTTTGCACTATGTGCAGCAAACCAGAGCAGCATCCTTCCATGACGAACGCTTTCATAACCACAGCAGAACAGCACCCTGTGCACCGCCACGAGGAGAGGCAAGGCTGAGACAAGGGTCTGAGTCTGAAGGGCCGCGTGTGCAACGGAAGGAGAAGGGTCTGCTGCATCTCTAACCCCCATGTCTGTGTGGCTGCTCTAGACCACTGCGCTGGGGGGCAGGGGAGGGAGCAGGGAGCGCACCGGGTGTGCTGGGACAGGCAGGAAACTAGAACAAAGTCTCGTTGTGCTGTGCCCATGCTAACAGCAACCCCTTCGTCAGCCCCAAGTGCTAATGGCCAGACCTAGGGGACTTTCAGATCGCTCCTAGCTCCAAGCCAGGAAGGTTCCAGAACTGTCCCAGTGAGTGCTGGCAAAACTACCACTTTTCAGTAGCCTTGTTCTCACAAACAGCTTGTTTTCGCTTTATTAAAAAAAAAATTTTGAAACAAAGGTCAAACAGAGGAAATTTCAGCCCGAACAATTCATTTGCCAAAGTTACTAGAAACTGAAAGAAATTACAGGAAACAAGAAGTACTGTGAGCCCTTAATATAGATATCGCTCTCGTCCACCTCTAAAAATACCTTTATCAAGTGAATATGTTTTCAGCTTGACATTTAACGGTACAGAGCTCTTTAAACCAGCAAAGGCAGAGCAAGAGTCAGTGCCTGGAGGCTGAAGTGGAGCAAATTCACACTACATATAAAGCAGGAAGATTAATTATCTCCTGGAACAATTTACCTAGTGAGGTGCTGGATTCTCCATTACTTGAGGTCTTTAAACCAAGGCTGAATATAATTTTAAATGATCGTCACCATCTCAGCTGGAAGGTTTGGGCTTGGTGTGGAAATCAGTTTCTGAAATGCTCTGGGCCTCATTTATACAGAAACCAGAGTATTACAGATTTGAGAGAGAGTGTCTGGTTTTCAGTAGTACTCAACATATGCCCTCTGGGGTATTTTAATTTAGTCTTTCAAAAACTGAGGCACAATCACCAATCACTTCTGAAAATTTCTGCCATAATTTTTATAATCTAGTATATATGGATACTTCAGTGGAAGCCAGACATCTTTTCTATAAAAAACACACCATAAGGTGCACCTGCACAACATGCTACAGGTTAATTTGACAATCCAGAGAGACAGGGAATATATGCCACACACATTCAGAGATCATTTAACTTTGTAGTTAATCAAGTGCAGCAAAGGAACTTTCTGCCATGCCCGTGTGTGCAGTTAAGTTAGCCGAGAAAAATAACTGCCTCATCTTGAGAACAGCCAGGTCTCTTGCTGCCCTACAACACTAACATTACTTCCCTAAATTATATTCAAAATTATCAGTAGAACACTTTTCTTGTCCCCAAATCCCTCCACCCCTACCTAGGCAAGGGGCATGGGACTGTATGGAAGAATAATTCAAAACTACATAATGAAAAAAATGTACTCCCTTCTGCAACTAAGTTGGTAGGAAAAATCATAAAAAATGAGGGTTGAAGGGACCTCAGGATATCACATCTAGTCCAACCCCTGCTCCAAGCAGGACCAGCCCCAACTACATCATCCCAGCCAAGGCTTTCTCCACCTGGGTCTTCAATCCCACCAAGGACGGAGACTCCACCACTGCTCTGGGGAGCCTGTTCCAGTGCTTCACCGCCCTCCTCAGGAGAAAGTTTTTCCTAATATTCAACTTAAATCTTCTTTGCTGCAGCTTGAGCCCATTGCTCCTTGTTTTGTCATTTGCCCCCACTGAGAACAGTCCAGCTCCGTCTGTTTGCAGCCCCCTGCAGGGAGGTGAAGGCTGCTATCAAATCCCCCTCAGTCTTCTCTTCTGCAGAAGAATCAGCCCATTTCCCTCAGCCTCTCCTCACAAGTCCTGTCCCCCAGCTCCCTAACCATTTCCATTGCCCTCCACTGGACTCTCTCCAGCGTGTCCATATCCCTTCTGTAATGGGGACCTAAAACTGGACACAGGACTCCAGATGTGGCCTCCCCAGTGCAGAATAGAGGGGAATAATTACTTCCCTCTATTTGCTGGCAGCGCTCCTCCCAATGCAGCCCAGGATGCTGTTAGTCTTCTGGGCATGGCTTGGGCATGCAGGGATGAAACTAGCCTTCTGGGCAACAAGGGCACACTGCTGGCTCATATCTAGCTTATCATCCACTATAACCCCAAGGTCCTTTTCTGCAGAGCTGCTGCCCAGCCAGTCAGGCCCAAGGCTGTAGTAGTGCATGGAATTACTCTGTCCTAAGTGCAGGACTTTGCACTTGTCACTGTTGAACCTCATGTGATTCCTTTTGGCCCAATCCTCCAATTTGTCAAGACTTCTCTGAATCCTAGTCCTACCCTCCAGTGTATTTACTACACCTGTTTTCTTGGTGTCATGCATGAGCTTGCTGAGGGTACAATTCATCCCATCTTCAAGATTATTAATGAATGAAGATATTGAACAAAACCAGCTCCAGGACCGACCCCTGGAGCACTCCACTTCATACTGGCTGCCGACTATATGTTGAGCCATTGATTACTACCCATTGAGCGTGACGATTCAGCCAACTTTCTATCCACCTTCTAGTCCATTCATCCAACCCAGAATTCCTCAGCTGGCTTGCAAGAATGCTGTGGGAGATGGCATCAAAAGCCTTGCTAAAGTCAAAGTTTATTATGTCCACTGCTTTCCCCACATCCACAGAGCCAGTCACCTCGTCACAGAAGGCAATCAGGTTGGTCCGGCATGACTTGCCCCTGGTGAATCCATGCTGACTCTTCCTTATCACCTTCTTCTCCTCCAAGTGCTTAGAAATGGATTCTTTGAGGATCTGCTCCATGATTTGCTAGTCTTCAAGCGCATCGGGATGGGTTGTTCCTGTGCCCTCAGTAAGGTTTCTTTAAAACACAGCCAGCTCCTGGACTCCTCTCCCTTTCAGACTGGCCTAGCAGCATGGGTGACTGGTACCTCCTAAGTCTGGGGGGGCACCCGCAGAAGTTGGTGTTGGCAGTGGCAGCAGGGATGGGGCTGGCGAGCACCCGCAAAAGCCGCCGGCAAGGTCAGCAGCAGGGACGGCTCTGCCAGGGGGGACACCTGCCCCACCTTGACCTCCTACCAGCTGCCTATGCCTCTCAGGGGATCCTGCCCTCAGGGAGTCGAAGTCTGCTTTTCTGAAATCCAGGGTCCTTATTCTGCTGCCTCCTTTCTTCCTTTTGTCAGGATCCTGAACTCAATCATCTCGTGGTCAGTGCTGCCCAAGTTGCCATCCACGACTACCCCCACCAACTCTTCCCTTTTTATGAGCAGCAGGTCAAGAAGAGCATGGCTCCTAGTTGGCCGCTCCAGCACTTGCACTGGGAAGTTGTCTCCAACGCCCTCCAAAATCTTCCTGGATTGCCTGCGCACTGCTGTGTTGCCCTCCCTGCATATGTCAGGGTGCCTGAAGTCCCCCATGAGAACCAGGGCTTGTGATCAGGAAATGTCTGCTAGGTGAAGAAAGCCTCATTCACCACATCACCCTTGTTACACTCCCCTGTGACCCGAACCCAGGGACTTTCAAGAGGCTGGAGCTCTGAGCCATCATTTGGCTCTTTTACATGCAGCACAACTCCCCTCCTCTTCTCCCCTGCCTGTCCTTCCTCAACAGTTTGTACCCATCCATGACCATGCTGCAGCCATGCGAGCTCCCACCAAGTTATTCCAATCACATCATAAGTCTGTCACTGTACAAGGACTTTCAGTTCTTCCTGCTTGTTTCCCAGGCTCCATGCATTCATGTACAGACACCTGAAATGACTAGCTGATTACCCCACATTTTCAGGAAGAATGAGGCCTCGCCTGCTGCCCTCTCCTGCTTCTGCTTCCTCCAGCCCCCTCCCCACTTCCCCACTTACCTGAGGGCTCCCCTGACCCCTGAGGGCTCCCCTGGGTTCCCCCAGGGAACCTGTTTAAAGCCCTCCTCACCAGGTTAGTGAGTCTGTCTGCAAAGATGCTCTTCTCTCTCTTCCTCACATGGATCACATCTCTTCCTAGCAATCCTTCTTGGAACAACATCCCATGGTCAAAGAAGCCGAATCCCTGCTGGCAACTGTGGCAGAAATGCCCCGTCGGTGCCCCTCTCCAGAGATCTGTCTCAGCCGGCCTGAGAGGCTGCTGTTGAATCTCTCACAGCGGGGATCTCGCTCCTTGTCTGCAGACAAAAGCCTGGCGCCTGGGAGGCGATGCTCTGGTCACCTGGGCAGGGGGGGAAAGACCCGGCCCTGCGCGCGGGCCCAGGTAGCCAGGGATGCCATGCAGATTAGAAGGGCAGCCATTATCCATGCGGTCATCCAGGTGAATCTGAACCTGGCTCTCTCCTCATCACCGCATGCTGCAAGCGTGCCCTGCCTCCAGAGGAAACAACAAGCACCTCTGGACAATGCGAGTGAGTAACCTACTAGAGATCCGATCAGATATTTAGCTTCAGTAACTCAGATGCGTGTTTAAACGGCTACCTCAGCCACCCTGGTTTGCTCTATGGGATTCCTTTGATATTCCTGTAACATTTCTATGATATTGCTCTACCTTTTACCCTGTTTCCGCCCTACCCCTGTAATCAATAAAGTTCTCCTTTGTGACCGGTGTGGGAGACTTATTGAGGGGGGGTCTAAATTATGCCAAGGAGGCCCCTTAGGTCGGTGGACTAAGGGAGGCTTCCTAATAAGCCCCTGACTTGGGGAAGTGCCCCAAGTGCTTGTATTGGGTCTAGGACCCATTGGACGATCAGGCCTGTGTTCTCCAAGGTGCGCAGAGCCAGAAGTGAGTCCAGAGCCTTGGATGGTGGCAGCGGGACCCCCAGGCTAGCGGGTGTGCTCCAGGGAAGGGGTCGGCCGGACGGGAGGCACCCCAGGGAGGCACTCGGAGCCTGGAAGGTGGGCGGGCGCAGGGAGGTGGGCGGCTCAACGCAGGAGCGCCCCCTACTGGCCCGCCACAGCAACACCATCTGCATAGCCATACAATGATCTGCAGGATGCGTCCACTCCTGCCAGGGTTCTTCCCCTTGACCGGCGGGATTGAAGAGAACATAACCCATGCCCCGGTCCCCTTCACCCTTGCACCCAGAGCCCTGTAGTCACCCTTGACTGGTATTATTAGAGAAATGGAATTTACAATGCCATTACGTAAATCAATAAAACCCCTTCTCCTGGGATCTTGTGTTCTGTTCCAGTCACTGCAACTGAAAAAGGATATAGCAGAAAAAGGAAGGATTCAGGGATGAGAGATTACAGTGTGAAGCTTGGGGACTCTTCCCCAGAATGACAGAATGAAGGAGCTGAGGCAACTGGGTTAAGAAAGATGACCAGTGACCGGAGAGGTGACACAGCAGGAGATAACGACTGGAATTTGCGTTCCATGGTGGTAGCAAAGCGGGTGGCTGAGGGATCCAGTAGTTACAGCAGTCTGTTCACACAAAGGGTAGTGATACCCAGGGTCAACCAACCCCTGTTCCCCAACACAACGCTGGGCCATGCCAGTGCTCAAACTGGGATGTAAACCTGCAAGTTCCTGGATAGAGAGTCTTGCCCCTCTGCTCAGGGTCAGACTGATGTCATATTTGGGGGCAGCAAGGAATTTTACCCCCGGTCAAATTGGTACACTGTGGGAGGAGTCTGCCTCGGTCTGTAGTGGAGGCACTGCCCTCTGCCTGGGATCTTGGGAGTATATTTTAACTGATCTTTGCAGCAGCAGGACATTGGCTGCAGTGTTCCTCCTGCTTTACCTGGGGCAGGTTCAGGTATGATGTCTTTCATTGTATCAAGGCTGACCGTGTAGTTTTGATAAGAGGTTGGACAATGGTTTTATACTGGATGCCTTGCTAGGGATGATCCTGGCTCAGGCCAGGCTTGGACTAGATGACCTCTACAGGTCCCTTCCAGCCCCACTTCTCTATGACAGCCTTTCAAGGGGACTGGTGTTCAAGAGAGTGGCCCACAGAATCGCAATGTTGGAAGGGACCTCTAGGGTCATCTGGCCCAGTCCCCTGCATGAATGCAGGCATGCTGCTCCTAAATCATCCCTGACCAATGGTTATCCTTCTTCCTCCTGAACAGCTTCAAGGCCAGAGACCTTACAGTTTCCTAGGGCAATCTATTCCACTGCTTCACTGCTCTAACACTAAGGAAGTTTTCCCTGAGATTTCACCTCCATCTATACTGCTGCAGTTTCCAGTCATTACTTCACATCCTGGGGACAGCGGCAACAGCACAGTGGGAGAGTAGTTTCCCCCTCCCCTCCCGGTAGGCCCCCAGGAGCAGGTGTGGGGAGAGGGAACTGCCTCCTCCGTCCATCCCTGCTGCTGCTCTCCAGTCCTGTCCTCAGCTCTGCCCAGCCCCCATGCAGCCTGGGTGGGCAAACACAGCGCTGGAGCTTCACCCTTCCCCTGGGACAGTGAGGAAAGCAGCAGTGGTAGGTCCAATAGGGATGGAAGGAGTAGGGAGGGGACGGGACATGCCTTGAGCACGAAGGGGAGATTTTCGCCTGCTTTAGGGACTTTACAAAGTCTCCAGAGGCACCTCCCATGACAGGGGGGAAGGGGGGAGAAGAGGGGAAACTCTCTAGTCTGGCATCCAAATCATGAATAAACATGTCAAATTGCATGTGCTGGACCCAGGACAGACCCCTGTGGAACCTGTCATTCCAGCATGGATCCCTTTGCTTGAAGTTACACAGCTAAGTATCTATCCACCTTGTAGTAATTTTATTTAGCCCACATTTCTCCAGTTAGCTTATAAGAAAGTCATGTGGGACTTCGTTGAAAGGCTTACTAAAGTCCAAGGACACTATGTACACCGCATGTCCTTCATCCACCTCGCTAGTTGTGTTGCTAACGAAGGAGATCAAATCAATTTGGCACGATTTGTTCTTAAATCTATGCTAACTGCTAATGATTTGATAGACTACTCTGTGCAGGTCCTCTCACAGCATTTGATGAAGTGAACTCAGGCTCATGAAAGCTTATGCATCTCTGATTTAGTTAGTCTATAAGGTGCACCTCTACCCTGCGTTCTACCTGACTTCAGATTAACACAGCTAACTACTGCTCTTCCAATGATCAGCCTTTCTTCCTCCAGATGTTACAAACTGACTTTAATATGCTCCAGTAACTTCCCAGTTATTGAAGTCAGACTAACAAGGGGCCTGGGTCTTTCTTCTAGCCCTTTTACAGTCCTCTGGCACCTAGCTTGTCTCCCACAACTATAAATATAAACTGACTTATAAACTAACTCAAACCAGTCAAATGCTCTCTGATGGTCTCTTCTGTTACCAGCCCCCCGCTTCCCCCCTTCCTGTGCAAGTCATTTTTATTAGCTGTCTGGTAGCAGGAGGCAGCCTGTGGAAGAGGTTCTCCAGGAAGGCTGGGGTCTGCTTGGGGCTGGCACAGCTTGCTGGTTCAGATGGACCAGGGATTGAAGCCTGGGAGCTCATATGAATGGGAGACGAACCTGCCTGGTGCCCAGATAAAACCACTTCTTCTAGCCAGCCCCCCACAAGTCTCTACCCCAGTGCTTGGAGGCTCCTGCTCCCCCCATAACAGCTCTTCCTGCGCAGCCTCGTGTCCTCTGGCCCTCCCCCTAGCCAGTGCTCGTCTCGCTGGCCTTCCCAGGCAGACTGCCACCAGCCATTTACAGTACTTTAATCTCCATCTGTAAATACTTAAACTTATTAAGGGGAATTATAAATGGTTCAATATTGACATGGCAAGAGGCTTCAAGTGGGGTTCCCCAGGGGTCTGTCCCAGGTCTGGTGCTGTTTGCCTTGTTTGTTAGTGGCTTGGACACTGGAATAAAAGCTTCCCGAGCAAATCTGTAGTTGGCCTGAAACTGGGAAGGACTGCAAACACGCCAGAGAACACACCAGCCCTGGGGGTCCAGAAGGCCTGAAATAAATGTGCACAGAAAGGAGAAATTTGCATGTGAGATTTCAAATGATAACTGGTTTAGGAAGCAGTACATGACACAATAGAGTTTGGGGACTGCTGTGATAGACAATCCAAATTAACAGATGTTCTGGGGGAGGCAGGAATTTCTGTTCATCTAGTATAGAGATGAGAAAGGGCAGCTAATGCGATAGAAAGTTAGACCATGAATGCACTAAGGGAAATGCACATGTACATTAACTGTAGAATTTCCTGCTCCAAAATATCACAGAGATCAAGAGTTTACCAGGACTCAGAAGAGCATTTAACGTTTACAAGAAAAATGAGAACCTACAGACTGTCATTAGTCAGGGTTTGATATACAAAAGGCATCAATCCCCCTGTCTCAAGACAAAAACTGGGGCTAGGAAGACACATGCTGAGCTGTTATTTCCTTGTCAGCTGTGTGGGGATTTAGCACACCCCTTGAAGCATCTGGTTCTTCTGGCAGCACCTCACCAGATGGACCCAGGCTGATCAGGACTGGCAAGGCCAGTATCGTATGGCACACAGATATGGGGGTAGCCTGACGGTGCTTTAGCTCAGGCATATCTTACCCCTGGAGTGCATGGCTAAGCAGCTCTAGAGGGTTATTTTTAAGTAACTTTGCATGGACTTTCTGGGGAATGGCTGAGCGTGGGTGGAGTGCCAGGCAGGAAAAGGCAGCATGGGCAGTGGGATGGAGAAGGGACAGGAGAGAGTGATTCTATCTGTTAAACTGCTCTAAAAGAAGCCAGCCGCAGGCTCAAGGCCAGACTGTGTGAACCCCCTGGAAGTGGGATGAAGGGGCATGGCTGTGGGTGGATGGAGCTGTGGGGGTGCAACCCCTTCCTCAAGGCCCAGGTATACAGCAAGAGCAGTCAGGCTGCAGTCTCTCTGCATCCAGGGCAGAGATGCACCAGGGCCATGGCCTCACTTACACCCCACCCCTTACAAGGGAGCATGGCAGGAGCAGTTGCTGTGCTCCCCAAGTCCTGGGGGCTGTAGTTGTCCAGCGGTAACACGGGGCATATGAGGCTTCTCTGCCTTTCCACTTGGCTCCTTCAGCCATGTGGCAGCAGCATACGACAGGGGAACTGCGTCTGGGTTTGGGGCTGAGAGTCCTGCAGGAGCCTCAAGCTGTCACTGAAGTGTCTGACAATAACGTTTTTCTGTTTTTCCAAATACTGATCATATTTTCTTTTTGCTCTGAAAATTGATTTACAGATGATTGTGCCA
The DNA here is from genome assembly GCF_000455745.1 of Alligator sinensis. Classification (NCBI taxonomy): domain Eukaryota; kingdom Metazoa; phylum Chordata; order Crocodylia; family Alligatoridae; genus Alligator; species Alligator sinensis. The sequence continues at coordinate 364,457 of NW_005842872.1, forward strand.
AGACAATGACCATTTTGTGGGACGTTTCTGTCCTTTGCTACTGTACCAGCCAGTCCCACAATGTAATGCTTTTCTTTTGTCCTTATGAATGGACGTTTTAGTGAATTGCATACATACATTAAGGCAAACTAGGATCTTGGCACAGACGTCCCATTGATATTCGTGGAAGTTCCATACGGGGAACCTAACCCTCGAATGTAGCTGCAGGCTTGCGAGACAATTGTATCAAAACATTCCTGAATGCAAATACACGAGGCCTCTTAGAAAACCATGAAAATAAACTTTAGAGGACACCTAACCTTAGATGACTGGAGATTAACAGCATAGAAAACAGGATGGGAAAAGAATGAGCTGCAGTCTGCTTCCAAGCTATCTTCATAGATTTCATAGACATTAGGGCTGGAAGGGACCTCGCAAGATCATCAGGTCCAGCCCCCTGCCCAGGGGCAGTAGGTCAGCTAGGGTCAAAGGACCCCAGCAAGATAAGTGTCCAAATGCTTCTTGAAAGTGTCCAGAGTAGGTGCTTGCACCACCTCTGGGGGAGTCTGTCCCAGGCCTTGCAGGGCTTGGACAGCAAAGAAGTTTTTCCTTATGTCCAGCCTGAAACAGTCTTGCAGGAGTTTCTGACTGCTGGACCTTGTCATCCCTTGGGGCGCTCTGGTGAGCAGGCGTTCCCCCAGATCCTGATGCACACCCCTTACGTACTTATAGAAAGCCACCAGGTCCCCCCTGAGTCTGCGCTTCTCCAGGCTGAAGAGTCCCATGGCTCTCAGCCTCTCTTCATAAGGCCTGTTTTCCTGAACTCTGATCATGCATGTGGCTCTCCTCTGCACTCTCTCAAGCTTCTCCACATCCTTCTTGAATTGCAGAGCCCAGAACTGGACGCAGTACTCCAGCTGTGGCCTCACCAAGGCCGAGTACAGCGGGAGGATGACATCCTGGGTCTTGCTCGAGATGCATCAGTAGATGCAAGCCAGAGTTTTGTTTGCTTTCTTAGCTGTAGTATTGCACTGGTGGCTCATATTCATCTTGTGGTCCATCATGACCCCCCAAGTCTCTTTTGGTCACGGTGCTATTGAGCATAGCATTGCCAAGCCTATAAATGTGATGTGGATTTTTATTCCTGAGGAGCACCTTGCATTTCTCCATATTGAATGCCATCAGGTATTCATTCACCCACCTTGCAAGCCTACTGAGGTTGGTCTGGATCACCAGCCTATCCTCAGGTGTGGATAAGTTCATGCAGCCTGGGCCCTGTTTCAGGAGTGACTCGAATCTGGGTGTGACTTTGGATCCTGGTGGGGTTCCTCCTTTGGCCCTTCATTCTGCTACCTCCTCCCTCCTGTGGTGCTTACATACCACATAGTGACCCCCTAAAATACACAGACAACTGGACAGATCAACGGCCACGTAATGGCTACCCCTAACGTCCCAGCGTGCTTCTTACCTCCACAGAGCTGTTCGCTGAGCTCCCTGCTGTCGCGTGTCGGGTGTATTGTTTAAACTGCTGGAGACCATCCTGCACTGCTTGCATCACGCCTTCCCCCTTCAGCCGGAAAGAGCCCTCTCTGGGCAAGGAGCGGAGCTCTGACAGACAGGTCTGAAGCCGAGCGAAGCTTTCTTTCACTTGCTGCAAAACAGTATTCAGTGACATTAAAAGAAGGAAATTTAAACCTGATGAAAAGCATTTTCCACACAAAGCTCTCCAGTGTTCAGAAACGGGCTGATTGTGATATGGATCACAAGAACAGCCAGAGCTGTTACAGGGGTGATTTTAGAAACAAGAGAGCTTTCTAAAAGGCTATCAACCCTCTTGCTTAGGGCAGGAGCCACTGGGGAGGTAAGGAGGAAAATGATCCCTGTGGACAGGTGACCCTACAATTGTCAGCTACAGAGTCTTTTGCATGCTTAAAGATCTGGTACTAGATGCTATTGCCCGCTGGCTGGTGGACGAGGTAGGTCACTGGTCTGGGTCAGTTGGACAGTTCTTAGATTCTGGAGGCACAAATCATTAACAGCACGCTACAAGTGCTTGCACTTTATCTCACTTTCTGGCTACGTACAAAGAGCCGACATTTAGACAGCTTGGCAACAGGCATCTCACACTGCGCGCACTTGTCCAGGTTACATAACTTGCGTTACCTAACTGTGACCTCTCCCTAGTGTGGACTGATCAACCTTAGGCAGGAATCCACAAGCAAACATTTGTGAAAGGCATGTATTCATATTTACAAAACGAGCCCAATAACCAATTAATTAGGAATAGAATAGCCCAAGTTATAACAGGAGCAAACCATCTAGCTTAGACATACCAGTGAATCAACTACAGCCCTGAGTCAGGGGAGGTCTGCACTGTGGTCCAGAAGTGGGAACACACCCGAGCTACCTTCGCTCCAGCCTGCTCAGGTCTGGCGGCAGAGCAGCTATGGCAGGAAGCGCTTCCATGAAGATTGCATGAGCCAGCCCCTGAAGGGCTTGAGGGCTGAGGCCTGTGTCACTGTGGCTACTCTGCTTCTGGCCCCTGAGCAACCTCGTTTAAAGGTCCACCAGCTGCCCCAGGCTGCAGAGCAGACAAATGCTGTGCAGTTAAGGGCATGCGGAGAGGGGCAGAAGAAGCTGCAATTTACATCACCCAGACTCTACACCCATTCCTGAATTGGGCTGTCAGCCTCTGCCAGCCTGGGAAATCACATTCATCATCTGCTTCAGAAGGGTGAGAGCAAAGTACTTCTCCCACTCCCTGAAGGCAAGACCCATTAACATAAAAGAGAGGGCTAGATGCTGAGGCTGCTCAGTGTCAGTGAGGCTCCTCGCTGCTCAGGGGTAGTAAAAGGGGCTGCACTGATGGCAGGAGGACCCTGCTAGGCTGCCTATGCCACCTGATTCCCAGGCTTTATGTGCGCAGGGTGGAAGTGAGTGGTAGGGGCTTGTTTCTCAGCAGGGGTCTTGGGGTTGGTAGGGAGGCAGCACAGACAAGCCTCATGATAGTACTTGGTCTCAACAAGAATAGCAGAGTCTAGGTGTCACTTTGGGGGCAAGAATTTCCTTCCATCCAGGCCAAATGTGTTTATACTAAATGCACAAATTATAGAGGGAAACCCAGGAAGAAGGAGGGTCCAAGAAGCCTTGGTCTGAGTAACCGCTATGAGTGGTTTCTTTCCCTCCCTCATTTAGTTTGTTTAAAAACAGGTCAAACCTTTATGTGAACTGCACTCCAGAGATGTTTTTTCAAAGGAAATATGCTAGACTGCAGTTAGTGTGCCAGGGGCTTTAATCCTTAATGCTGTGCGGCTTTGAGTTACTTGGCCCGACTAGCAACTATCAAGAACAGACTGAACACTGGATCAGCTCCTAATCCCATGGCTCCATACCCAGTAAAGTGTTGTGGTGTTCATCCCCAGCCCCCTGCTGTTCCTGGGGCAGTGTCTAGTCCTTGACCTGCTTGGCACAAGCACCCTAAGTGCATTCAAGAGGTTTGTGTGTCACCCTCTGCCTCTCCCCCCCAACACCCTGTTTAAAGAACGCCCCTTTCAACACTGCCCTGGGAATGATAAAACACTGAAGCATTTGTGCATTCTCTGAACTACAGAGAAGAAAAGCTAAGCAAGGCAGAAGCCATACTTCAGTGCGGAAGTGTAATGAGGACCAGGAAAATCCCAGCTGCACAGATGTAAAATGTCTTACTCTGTTGGGGTTTTTTGTTTGGTTTGGTTTGTTTTTTTTAATTATGACGTTGATTTCCTGCTGCCTGCTGTTAGAACTGGCCATTTTCAGTCATTAGGCCTCTACAATTACCTCTGGTTTGTAAGATAAGGACAGTCAGTGCAGGCAGTGCGTGTGCGTGTGCGTGTGCGTGTGCGTGTGCGTGGAGGGAGGGGGGGAGGTAAGCCAGTGGACATTTGGGGAGGCTATGCACATGGCTTTATCCAGACGGTGAGGATGACTGGAAAGTAAAATGCAGCTTCTGCTTCAGCTCTCTCACCCTGCGGACATGACACAGAGTATGAGATACCTAATGGTGATTAATGGAGAGTGCGTAGACACAAGACGTGCATTCTCAGGAGAACAGGCTTGCAGGTAGTCAGCAGAAGTCAAAAGAGACCTTGTTTAAAAGAAACGTGTCTTGAGCTGCAGGCAGCAAGTCTACTTGAACGGATTTGTTTTTACAGGAAAGTGATTCAGTGGAGTCAGTACATGTCTAGTGCATCTATACATGTGTTTGGGGGGGCGGGGGGAGCGTTTTAACTACAGCAGCTCCAAGATCCACTCTAATTAAAGCGTCCACAGCGTCACATGTATTCAGCATCCCGCACTTCAAAATGATGGTGGGGCGCTTGAACTAAAGCTCGTTCGACAAGCTGTAGTTAAAGCGCCCCCACCGAGATTTTGAAGCGCAGGGAGGCTGCTGGAGTGTGCTAATTAACACGCTCCAGACTCGATTAATTGAGTCTGTTCCGACACGTGCTAATTAGCATGTGTTGGAAAAGATGCCCAGCATGTGCACAGGTACCCACAGGCGTGAGACTAGGGAGCTGCTAGGACACGGGTGTTGTATATGTTTGCCCTGGAGCAGGCAGAAAACAGATTGGGCTGCCTTCTGCTCAAGTTCAGACTATGCTGTATTTGGACAGTGTACCAGACAATATCAACACAGCTGGCACTCAGCTGGTTTCTACTGCATTTCTAATCCTCCCGTTATTTACTGCTGTTGCCTGGTCTCTCTCCCCTCTCTGAACCTCTCAGGTTTGTCAAGTCCCCTCTCCTTCATGTGAGCACAGTGTTGCTGAGAGCACAGGCTCTGAAGCTGTGCTCTCCTCACCCAGTGCCCATGCACTTCTCTCTATTCTGTGCCTCCCAGGTGAAGTAGGGATTCTCTGGGCCAACTCCACAGTGAAAGTGGCTGGACTCCAGCCCATCTGGCCAGAGTCACTGGAGCTTCAGGGGGCCTGGTGCCCTGAAATCCAAGCAGCAGAGGTGCCTCACAGCCCGATTCCTTACAGACAAAGGCAGACGAGGGAGAGAACAGAGGATGGGTCCAGCAAGAGCATCCCATGAGCAAGGAGGACAAACAGAGAGGCAAAGCAGACTGAAACAGTGAGAGCTATGGGTCACAAGGCAAAACACTGCAAGAGTGTCCTCTAAAAAGCGGGATACCTCCTCTGTGCTGAGGAATGTGAAGCTATTCTCTCTCTGGCAAGGGACAGACATTATACATAACCCAGTGTAAGTGATCAGAAACTGATTTCAACCTGTGACAGAACAGATGCTCAGTACATATAAATCAGTTTGAAAATGTCTGAAACCAGTTTGAGATAAACCTGGTTGAATGTAGACTTAACTGGTTGAATCAGACTTAACTGATTTGGCTCAAACTGGTTTTTGCAATGTCTGTCCCAGAACCCTTGCTGGTTTAAGTTAAATCTGAGTCCCCCAGCATCCCAGCATGCTCTCTGGGCTGGGCAGGCCTCTCTGCTCCACAGCAGGGCTGGTCCCTCCGCTCTGTTCCTTGGATGGAGCTCAGCACAGACTTGCAGGCACGGTAGGGTCTGCCTGGCTTCCCTGTGCCCCCCTCTCTCCACTCACTGCTTAAGCAGAGATCCCTTCCTCCTCTCTGCAACAGCAGGGACCGTAGCCAGCATGTGGCATGCCAGCTAATGTGAAAGGTGTCTCTGTGTGCGTCTCTCCAATAGGCTGACAGAATAGTGACCGCTTAAGGCTTTTGGAGCTAATCAACAGGTCAACTGGTAAGCTGTTTAAGAAACGTGAAGTAATGTGGAGAGAGGCAATTGTTTTGCTAATTGGGTGATAAAAACTGTTATCAGCCCCCCCCCCCCCCCCCCCTGTTCCCCCCCCCCCCCCCCCCGCTGGCTTGCTTGTCTGTTAGTTTGCTGCAGACGGTATGAGGAAGCGGGGAGGGAGACTGAAAAGCTTCATATCATCAACAGATGCATGCACTGCACCCACCCCTTGCCTCAGAGTGCTAGGCCAGGACTGGGGGCTGGCAACACTCCCGCCCCTTGAGCAGCCAGCAGGGAAAAGCCTGGGAGGTGCAGGCAGACATCCCTAATGAGAGAGTCCTGCCAGACCTGGTCGTGCTCCCCTCAGCTCAGCCCTCTGCAGAAGGGAAGGGAGGGCTGCTCTAGCACCCCCCACCCCCCAGCTTCTAGCCTGAGTCCAGTTTCAAACCAGTTCAGTCTAGTCAGGTTAGACTAACCTGCAAAGATTGAATCAATTCAGGCTCAGGCTTTTTGAATGTCTGTTCCTAGCCTCTAAGACCTGAAAGAGAAATAGATGTGTAGCACCTGGTTTACTAGGTGTAAGGACAGTGGACAAACTAAGGAGTGCAGGACAGGGAGAAGAGTCTTGATGTTTCCTGATGACATGTAAGTGGAACAGGGTTGATAGATGGGCACAGACGTCAAGGCAGAAGCCACAGAGAAGATTCTTTCATCAGGGTAGTAATGGTAAGTGAAGTGGGAGGTGGGGGGCACAAGGCTAGTGAAAGGTGAGCACAGTAGTTAAGAGAAGAACAAGCCTATGAAGTAGATAGGAACGTATCTGTGAAGGTTAAAATACAGAGTGTACCAGTGTTCCCTTCCCCATTACTTGGTGAATTGATTACAGCATGTAAGTGCCTTTACAGGCAGAGAATACCAGGTACTAACAGGCTTTTCAGTCTAGACGAAAAGGGCACAGCAAGAATCAATGCCTGGAAGTTAAAGCCAGACAAGTACAAACAAGAAACAAGGCACTATTTTTAACTATGAACCACTAGAACAAACTGCGAGGTAAGAGAAGTGGTGAAACTACCTGTCAGTGTCTTCATATCAAAACTGGATTCTTTCTGGAACATATACTTTAGCACACCATCAAGCCCAAGCAAACCAAGTAAGTTTAATGGCCTGTGATTTACAGAACGCTAAAAAGGGTAATCTAATAATCGCTTCTGTCCTTAAAATGCCAGGATACGTGAACATCCTAGCTGAGGAGTTGCTATGAGGTCAAAACAAGAACATGTGAAGAAAGATTTTAGCGTGGTTGAAGATTTGCACACTCTGGGCCATGCATGGGAGAGCAGGACGTGCTCAGAGCACTGCTGTGTTCTGGTGATCCGCGGCTCCCAGATCACTTTTGAGAGGTGCTGTCAATTGGCACAAGTGAGAGCAACTCTCAGGCTGGCCTAGAAAAAGACAACCTCCCTGGTCCAGGGGGTTACAATCTCACTTTGGAAGGCAGAGCAGACTTGACTTGCAGTGGGGGGACAGAGAGCTAAAGGACAAGGATCACAGCAGAAACATCACACAAGGACTCGCTTCTGGCACAGACACATCCTGATGGTTCCAAGCTACTATGCCCTGTTTTTTCAAATCCTGTCTCAAGGCTCACTTCTTCCGTGAAGCCCAGAAATGATTCAGTGAGCAGGATTAATTGCTTTACACGCAAGGTGTCAGCAAACCGTAACTATCATTGCTGCACTGCATGTAGCTGTTTCCTCCACACCCGCTGACATCCAGAATGCCCACATTCACACTCACCACAAAGGGAAGCAGGCACTCGTGCTGGTTCTGAACCACGTACAGGCTGAGCAGTGGGATGCGACAGGGCCCTGCCAAGCTACACGCCAGGCAGAATACGTTTTCCAGTGCTTCGCAAAGCTTGGAGCAGGTGTTGGCCCAAAAAGGTGGCACAGCCTCCACAACAAGGATCCGTGAGGGCTGCCAGGAGTTTGGTTTGCCAGCTAGGTACCCTCTCCTCACTTCCGAAAATGTGTTTCTGGAATTCATGGCCTCCAATCATCCATCCGCCCCTGAGAAGGGAAAAGACAGGAAGCTGGAATGAGTGAGACTGCCATTGTGTGATATAGGGTGAAATACAGTCCAGGTCCAGCTGAAAACAGTGGGGAAGGAAGGCAAAGCCACTAGAGCAGCAGTGCTCAGCCATCCACCCCTGAGGCTGGATGAGTGACAGGGGCCCGTCCGCACGAGATCCCACAGGCCACAGGCACTGCGGGGTCAACACGCGGGGTTGTTCCACGGGTGTGACTCTTCCAGATCCGGGTGCAGAGCAGCCCTGCATGCTGGCCCAACCCCACATAACAGATCTGGCTGTAGAGTGACCCCATGCATGGGGCCATATTGTCTAGCCCGCAGGGTTCCCCGTGGGTCTGGAAATCTGGCAGCCCGGGAGCGGTGGCAGCATTAATTGCTGTGGCTTCCAGAGCTGCAGCAAGTAACACTCCCTGGTTGCCAAATTTCCAGACCTGTGGTGTGCCCCATGAGCTAAATCTGGCCTGCAGGCCAGAGACTGAGCACCTCTGACTTAGAGAGATGGGAAAACACAGAATCGTAGAATCGAAGGACCGGAAGGGACCTGTAAGATCAAGTCTGGTCTCATGCCATAGCCAGGAGGTAGTTGGGCTCAAACAAGCTCAATGAGGTGTGTGTCCAGTCTCTTCTTGAACACCTCCAGGGATGGCAAGTGCACCACCTCCACTGATGGTGTGTACCAGATTCTAGATACCCTTGCAGAAAATAAGTTTTTCCTTACACATCCTTACAGATGTCCACATGGCACCAGTCCGCCTACAATTAGTTCTGAAATAGTGAAGGAGCTCCTGAAGGAGATGGATGGGTGCAAGTCAGCAGGCCTGGATGACCTCCATCCACGGCTGCTGAAAGAATTGGCCGGTGTCATAGCTGAGCCACTGGCACAGCTGTTTGAGCACTCGTGGTGCTCCGGCCAGGTCCCTGAGGACTGGAGAAGGGCCAATGTGGTGCCCATTTTCAAGAACGGGAAAAGGGATGAGCTGGGTAACTTTAAACCAGTCAGTCTTACCTCTCTTCCTGGGAAAAAGCTAGAGAAAATAATCAAGGAACACATTTGTGCAGGCCCAGCAGGGGAAACGATGCCGAGGGGAAACCAGCATGGGTTTGTCACAGGTAGATCCTGCCTGACAAACCTTGTAGCCTTCTATGACCAGGTCACGCACTGCCTGGATGTGGGAGCCGAGGCTGATGTCATCTTCCTGGACTTCAGGAAGGCCTTTGACACAGTCTCACACCCTATCCTCATTGGGAAGCTAGCAGACTGTGGCGTGGACGCCTACATGGTCAGGTGAGTGGCCAACTGGCTTAGGGACCGCACCCAGAGAGTGGTGCTGGATGGGTCCTTCTCGGCCTGGAGGGAGGTGGGCAGTGGGGTCCCGCAGGGTTCAGCCCTCGGACTGATATTATTCAATATCTTCATCAGCGATTTGAACAAGGGTGTGGAGACCACCCTCTCCAAGTTCGCTGATGACACCAAGTTATGGGACAAATGAAGTACACCGGAGGGCAGGGAGCAGATTCAGGCTGACCTGGACAGGTTGGATCAATGGGCAGAGAGAAATAGGATGCCATTTAACAAAGATAAATGTAAGGTACTCCACCTGGGAAGGAGGAACCCCCAGCACACCTATAGGTTAGGGAGTGTCCTTCTCAGCAGCTGGGAGGCAGAGAGGGATCTTGGAGTCAGAAATTGACTCCAAGATGAACATGAGCCGGCAGTGTAACGAGGCCATCAACAAGGCCAATCGCACCTTGTTTCCAGAGCAGGAAATACAGAAATAAGATCTATGGCAGCACAACCATACTCTGCTCCCCTGGAGCTGGCCAGGGCCACTGGGAACCCGCCTCCTAGCACGCTGGCTGCATTTGCTGTAAGCTCTACTGAGTAGTGAAGGGGTTGGTTTAGCAGCTTAGCAGAGCTGTGGCTGGGATACCTGGCAGCTCACATGGGAAGGAAGAGAGAATAGCAGAGCCCCACTTCCCCCCAGGTCACACATGGGGGTAGGGAGAGGGTCAGGACTCCCGCAAATCCTAGTGTGCTCACAGGACAGGGAAATGGATCTGGGAAGCCTCCCTACCCCACCCCTCCCCACCCTCATGCTCCCTCCCAGGATCCTATCACTTCCCTCGCACTTCATCTCATCCCTACCCCTTCCCGCTGGCCTCAGCTCCCAAACATTACCCCTCTCTTGCCACATGTCACAGTTCGTTCCCCTCCACTTTATTCCCTTACCCTATCTGTCCGGTCCTCCATCACTCAGCCTCCTCTCACCTCCTAGCAACCGTTCAGATATGCAATTTATTTTCTTTTTGAAAATACGTTGAGTGTTTACAATGATCAGAGTGCTTCTTCTGTACGACCACCCACTCCCTTCCACCCCCAGATAGAGACATATTGTACCAGCCTGCCTGCAGCTTTTTCTAAGACTTCTGCCAGGGACACATGCTGAACTTACACTGTGTGGATGGAGCACTGGGTCTAGTATCACAGCAAGTCCCCTTGAGCCATAAAGGTTAGACGAAAACTGGGATGCCAGGAACCTCCTGGTTACCCCTTCTGCCTTTCTGCACACGCACACTGCAATCTGTCAGGCACATACATGCTGACTGTACATGAACTGGGAGAGGTGTTGGGGTATGCCTCCTCAGCCGCACCAAGGCAGTCTGGCCAGGAAAGCAAAAAAAAACCCCCAAAACCTCAGTGTGGGCGAATTTGTCCCATTTCCTAGGTCACCTTTGGAAGAGCTCACCCAGACATGACATCCAGTGACATCGACTGGTATCTTGCCTGCGCAAAGGTCAGTTTGTACCATTAATGGAGACCTTAGGGTTCACAGGTCTTCCCCACAGAAGCACACATTACGATGGGGCTCAGCCACTGCTGTGATGTGATCTCTTTTCCCATGGACTTTTTGGGGTCAGTTCTGATGGGGGATGGGGAGGGTGGGCAGAAAGGGAATATAAACTGTGTGTGGACAAACCAGAGGAAATGTAACACAGCCAGCGGCCCAGAATAAATGCTCCAGGGCTTGGCTCAAAGGCTGAAAAGCAGAAAATTCACAGACTCATGAACAGTTCTTGAATGTGACTTTTGTTCCTCCCCAACCCCCCATTTCCCTTCCACACATGCATCTTAAGCACAACAGCCAGCATTTTCCTGTGAAAAAAATGTCCTTTCCTTCCTTCATCAGGAACAAAGATAGTGTCTAAAAATCTCCTCCCACCTCACTGAATGCTTCTGCTCAAACCAAGCCATGCTCCTTCTAGAGGTAGTGAAACTGCTTCACTGAAGGTATTTTACTGATTGTGACTTAATAAAGCACCTGAATGCCCTTATACCCAGGACAGTGGCTGTGTAATGGTACCATTTAATAGTACATATTGACTCACTGAGAGCCATAAAAACGGAGCCCTGCCCAGCTGTGTAAATCACAGTTCCAGTGACATAGTGAAGTGACGCTGGATCTGCACGGAGGTCATGCTGGCCAGCGCCTGGGCCTGTGTGCATCACTTACTGGGCTGATAAACTCAGGTGAGTCACACACTGTTTTAACTTCTCCAAGGGGAACAGTTTGTGTATTTGCTACTGGCCTCCTGGAAGGAGCTGAGCACTCTCTCCTGCTTGTACTCCAGACCCAAGACCCCTGTAGCTCTTGAAGGCACTCTTTGCGAGGCGCTCTCTCCTCCTGGACTACTGCCGTGTTAAAAGAGTCTCAGATCTTCATCAGTAGTGACAAGGCAGAAACAACGCAGCTGGATTCTCAAATGCCAGGCTAAGATCTCAGGGCTGGTGGCGGTTAAAACACATCTTGCTTTGGTTTGTCACTGCACCAAAACTCATCTGAGAATGCAAAACAGCCAGATGTCCCTTTATCTAGTCACGCTATTTGATTTTTTCTGACTGAAACTACTTTGCTGCATCTGAGAACTGTCTCTGCTCGTTGCTCTCTCTTTGTGAGGATACTTCTTTCTCCATCTCCAAACCCAGTTCCCTCTCTTATGAGATAGCAAAGCCTAGCTGATGCAGTCAGAAATGCAAAGAGCAACTGTTGTTAATTTATGCAGCTTTAAGGAAGAAAGCTGAGCCAGGTAAAGCGTATGGCACGCAGTACTCCCGACTTTTACTGTCATTCTTGACACTACCGTGTTTTAAGTGGCTTCAGAAAAATGGATCACTCTCTAGCTGTGTTCCCTTGCCTCAGCTGAAAGAGTCACGTTACCTTGTTAATCAGGGTGTCTTCTAAAACAGCCTACACTCCACATTATCCATGTGTTTCAGGAGAAATGTATTGTGGATTATGCCCAAAGCAGGCCACCTACCCTTCTCATATTTTATACTAATTATCCTGGGCTGTGAAAATGTTAGCATGATATCTGGGGTATAAGTTGTAGCCGTGTTGGTCTAAGGACGTTGGCGGACAAGGTTATTTGGGTGAATCTGATAACTTTTATTAGACCAACTAAAGAGTTGGAAAACATTTTCTTAGCAAGCTTTTGAGTTTAAAAACCCTTCATTAGGCTGAGGAAGCATCTGCAGTTGGCATCAAACAACTGCAGATGCTTCCTCAGCCTGACAAAGGTTTTTTAAACCTGAAAGCTTGCTATGAAAAAAATCCAATTATTTAGCATGATAGCTGACATTCTGTGCTGGTTTAATTAGTTCGTATGGTAAAATTAGATTATCTGGTAACCAGCAGGTGAGTCTGCCAGGAGGTGACAGTATAGTTTAGCATGTCTAGAGCAACCTGCCAGTTCTAGCAGCTGATATGAAATAAGTTTATTGTGCAACACAATGGGACACTTAACTGTCAGAACTAGTTGCTAATGGTAGTATAGATTTTGCTTGGTGTACCTAGAGATCAAGCTATCAGAGCTAGAAATAATAGCCTAATAGAAGCAGACAGAAGCAAAGCGTGCCAAAGCAGGCCGGCTGCAACTTCTAGTCACACCCCACGTAACTGCCGAGTACAGTTATTGCAAATCAGTGGACACCACAAGAAACTGTGGAATCAGAAAAAATATATGCCTTAAACTTTGATTATTTTAGTTATAAGATGACATAACTGCTTTGTGGAGAATTGCTGGCTCTGTATAGTAGAACAGATAAGAGAAAGTGTTTGTTCTTTGTAACTCCTCTGCAACTGCTTCGCTCACCACGGCCTTGAAGATAGCAAAAAAGTATGTACAAATCTGATTTCCAGGTGCAAAAAGGAGGTTTGTGAACCAACCTCGCTTCCCCCATTAGTTCCCATCCTGATTACAGCAAAGAAATAATGAAGTAATATTATAGCCGCTTTTCACGCTAATTTCACTCTATGATCCCGTGAGTTGTAAGCAACTGTTAAAAAGTATATAAGCCTCCTGATTTTGCTCTTGGGGGGGGACCCCTTCCAAGTGCTTGGGAAATCCATGTCACTTTGGAATCCCCGCTACAGCTGTAGTTTCTTTTGAATAAAAGCTTCTGCTGACCTGACCCAAAAGTATGCTGCGTGTGTTTCCACGACAAAACAGTTAACACTCACGGGGAAGTTGTGAGGTGGGAACACCTAGCAGCTCAGCTGAAGGGCAGCTGGGTTAGTGTCTTCTCCTCAAAACACATAAACTAACAAAAGACTTGTCTGACATGTCTCTCCGGTGGGAGGAAACAAGTCAACACAGGAACGGGAATGACGGAAAGGTGCTAGAGGGAGCTAGGTTAGACACCCCAAAGCCCATAACTCTCGTCACAAAGCTCAGTTTTGAGTACAAAAGCATCTAGGTTAAGAAGGGATATGAAGGCAAAGAGAAGGGGAAAAAGGAGAAACCAGGGATGTGATAACAGTGGGCACAAAATATCAATTAGGAAATGCACTTGGTAAAGAAAGAAAAAAGTAATTATGAAAAAAAATCACAGCCCAGTAGGTTTCAGAATAATAAAATGGATGTTTAAATATACCTGCAGTGAAAGAACTCCTACAAATGGAACAGGTCTGATGTTAGATAAAGGTGGGAACATTTGTTAGTAATGAGGCAGAAAAGACAGATTATTCAATAAATATTTCTCCTCTGTATTTGGAAAGAAGCAGGAGGGTGTATTGATATCTTAGAGTAATAATTAAGCACTCTCTTTTCCCTCGTTAGCTAACAAGAATGTGAAACAGCCAGTGCTAGAATTAAACATTGTAAAATCTCCAAAGTGAGACAGCTTGCACCCGAGAGCACGGACAGGAACACTAGCCCCGGTGCACTCTGAACAAGTTGTGTGGCTTAGTAATGCATCTTTGAACACAGTGGTGCTTCCAGAGGATGGGAGACAAACTGATGCTGTGCCTATATTTAAATAGCATAAACACAATGGCCGGTGTTAATTATAGGCCCATTACTCTGATGCTGATCCCAGGAAAACTCAGAAAAGGCTGATGGAGACATATTTGGTAACAATTTAAAGGATGCCAGCAGAGCTGATGCAGTCAACATGGAAAATCAACCTGAACAGATAAACTTCGTATGTTCTTAAAGAGATTACCGGCTTGGTTGATAAAATAACTGAGTTGGTACAATAGAGTTAGACTTCTGTAAGACATTTGATTAACTCCCACATGGCACCGTGGTTAAAAATAATTAGCACCACTAAAAATCGATATCTTTCATATTAAATTGATTAAAATGGTTTCAGAAAGTAATTACAGCTGGGAATTCATTATCTTGTCTGTGTATTTCTAGCAGGGCTCTGCAGTGATCTGTTCTTGGTTCAATTATATTGAATATCTTTATTGATAGAAGAAACGTAAAATTGCAGCTGGCAAAATCCACAGATGATATAAGAACTGCTTGACAGGTAAATAGCTGACCAAGACTGATAAGCAAGGTGGGCATTTGAATAGAGCTATGTGCTAAAGATTTAAGAGCCCAGCAAAGGCAGGCTCCAAGAAGCCAGTTTAAAACTTTGGCCTTTTCTGATGAGATTTCAAGGCCCCTTGGGAGCCCTGCCATTCCCACGTGGAAGCTCTCATCTGACATAACGGGACAGGGGTCCTGAAGAAAGGGGCAGCAAGCTGTTCAGCAGCTAGGGCCAGGAGGGACTGAAGGTCTTCTAGGGGACACAGGCTAAGTAGACTGGTCTGGAAGGTGTTTATCAGGAGAAAGGAAAGGTGAAGAGAGAGACCAAATCCTGAATTTTAGCACCAAGCAAAGATGTTGGGAACAAAATCAATTAAGACAGCAAAGAAAGCAAAGAGGAGGTGTTTTCAGTAGCCTATGTACCAGCAATAGGAGTGACGGATACGGGATGGAAATGGTAGTATTGTCAATAATAAGACATAAAAGGAAGAAGTCTTCAATAAACATGACTGCTCTATTTGAGGAAGAAACCAGATGACCTAATATCATAATTCTGTTCCAACAGTAAATAAGGAGGAATTTACACAGCGGGTCTAAAACCAAATATTTTAAAATCAGCAGGTCCCTGTTGGCTGATGTCTTCAAATTATAAAAGAGCTGAACACGGTGCTCTCTGGACCATTAGGCTACTTTCAATAACACTTGGAGCACTGGGAAAGTTCCAGAGGAGTGGAATAAAACTAAAATTGAGTCAGTATTTAAAAAGTATTAATAGTCCGACTCAGATATTTATAGACCTGTCAACCTGGTAAGTGTTGCAGGGAAAATAATGGGACGGTTGACATGGGACCTGGTTAGTAAAGAATTAGAGGAGGGAAATATAATGCTTGCCAATCAACATGAGTTTATAGAAAACAGATCTTGTCATCTTGGCTTAATACAGTATCGCTTTTTTAAATGAGGTTACTAAATTTTTGGTTTACAGAAATAATCCTGTTCAGGTAACGGACCTCTGTGAGGTATCACTATCTGACCTGGTTCTGCGCGACACACTGATATCGATGAGGAATGTGACAATGCTATTCCAACAGGGCACACGTTAGGAGAATCAAGAATCGGCTGACTGATGCGTCTCAAAACATAGCCACAAAGAGCACTGTGACCGAGCTGGTGTTTTGCTATTACACGACACAGTCACTGGGCAAAACACAAGACAGGTATGAAGGGAAGGACTGGAACTCAGGTCTGCCCCCTCCTTGGCATGTGCCCTAACCGGCATGCTGGAGTCATGTGCCCCCTTGCAGGCTCTGTCTCTGTCCCAACTAATCTTGAATTCCTTTCTGCACTGTGGAATAGCCCCAGCAGGAAGGAAAGAGAGGGCCCGCTAGCCTGGCAGTTAAGGCACTTTCCTGGGGGGTGGGAGAAGTTGGTTTTACAAGTGCTTTAAAGTGCTTTCACCCCACCCTGTGTAAGTGCTTTAACCATAAGATAATTGTACAACGGGAGGAAAGAGTCGCTTCATAAAAGAAAGGTGTGAACCCTCCTTGGTTCTGAAAGGACCCACATGGGCCCCAGCGCCCTAGGAAGGTCTGAGTGGAGGCAGGTACCTGCCTGCAGCCCACATTTAGCCAGGCACTGCGATGCTTAGCATCCCAGTGCATATGCCCCTTTGTGGATCAGGTTTTGTATGGGAGAACAGCATACAGCATCCCATTTCAGTCCGTACTGGCTGACCACTTTTCTATGGGCAGGAAATGCCTCCTAAGGATCCTTCATCCCTGTCCTTTCCTCAGGCTGCAAAGAATTATGTATGTAAAAAGAAGCTGAGACACATACATGGAAAATATAAACCTCAGACACCAGGACTCTGGATCTCCAGGGGAGGAACGCTGAGGCCAGAGCCCTCCCCTGCGGGACCTCAGAGTACCCCCAACCCCTCTGCAAGTCATACAGCAGCAATGGCACCGGACACTGAGCCGGATTTAACACCCGTCACACACCAAACCTCATGATGAGGTTTATAAAGGAAATCTGCAGCTTGGCAGGGAACAACGCCATAGAGAACAGCCAGGCCCTTGATGCAATGCCTCCCTCTTTCCCCTGGCCCAGACCAAAGAGCACCCACCTCGCCTGCTTGCAAAACAAACAAAATGCAAAGGAGTTTCTTTGGGGTCCTTCGAGGGGAAAGCTACAGCTCCCTGCCCTCTGCCCCGCAGAGAAGGCTTTGATGCTCTTTCTGACATGTCTGATGCTCTGTCCGTCTGCCTGACAAGCTCCAGCTGATACCAGAAATTTCGTTCCATTTCTATTACTTCAGTCCTCAAGCTCAGCCAGCTTTCTCTGCTATTCTCATCCTCCTCTGTATCAACAACGCCACCCTCAGCTGTGGCTCATCAGCAATTTGTCTGGCTCCTTCCCAAGACCATTAATGAAAATGGCAAACAAGGTCAATGCCAAGGATGATCCCTGAGTAACTCTACTGGTAACCTCCCACCAGCCTCATGCTTCCCTTTTCAACAGTGCCCTTCTCACCTCGCCGTTCCTGGGCTAATGCCCATCTTCTCCATCTTAACTAATAATTTCCTGGGGCATCACACCATATCAAGTGCAAACAGGTTAGGTCTGTTGCATTTGGATAGGACTGATCCTGCCTCAGGCAGGGGTTGGACTAGATGATCTCTGGAGGTCCCTTCCAGCCCCATTTCTCTAGATTTCTATGATTTCTCTCATCTGGAGGAACTGTTATCTTCTTGAAGAAGATTATTCGGCTAGTCTGGCACAAGCTAACTTTGGCAAACCCAAGCTGCATTTTACTCCATTTTCCTTTTTAGGGTGGCACTCTAGGAAAGAGCAGCAAATAGCAGTGCCAGAGGCTGTGTGTTTTTGCAAGGACTGAACTTGTACCAGTTTACTCCTATAACTGAACTGGCCAACGTCCATGCTGTGGACCAGAAGGTAAGTCCTCAGCAGGGCTTAAGCCCACCATATGGGAGAGAAAAGGTCTATTTATAAACATTGTAAACCCTGAAAAAACTCAATACAACTTCATACTGTAAAGAGAAGCGAGACCCTGCCCATGAACGTGTCAAAACAGTCAGAGCTAGACTGACTACACAGGTCTCGCAGGAAGGCAGCCTCATGCTCCAGTGCAGCCGTCACTGCGGGAGGCTGGATGGCTCGGGACATTGCTGACGGGCTGCAGAGACTTCTCATGTAGGGGACAGCGTTTGAATCTGCCCAGCTCTGCAGGCACTAACACCCGTTCCCATTTCCTAGAAGCCAACACCCGTGTGGGCACTTATTGCAGCCCCAGGGCACAAGCATGACACCGTCACCCAGTGGCTCTCAGCCCTTGCGGGCTCCGGGCCCCTAAGGAGATGCCAGCTCCCAGCCGTCCCTCGCCTCGGGACTGCACAAAGATACCAGAGTGATTCTTCTGGTGCTGCAAAGAGCTCGCGCGGTCACTCTGGACTCCTACCAAGAATCTCCCATTTCTCTTGTGAGCTCAGCACGTGCATTTGCACCTCCTGGTACCCAGACTGCAAGTCACTGCTGCAGCCTTGGGGCAAGGCCTGCACGGCCCGACCTCACCCAGCCGTTGCACCGGTGCTCCTGGGCCAGGGGCCGAAGCCACCTCGCTGCCTGCACAGCCTCAACGGCTGGCCAGGCACAGTGTCCCCTGGATTGGGAGCTGTGCGGGTGGGGGTGTGGACACAGCATGGATGTTGGGGCATGAGTGTGGGGGGCATGGTGTGGGGGTGTGGACATGGTGTGGATATGGACATGGTGTGGTGGCCTGGGCGTGTGGGCCTGGCCTGAGTGTGTGGGTGTGGGCACGGGTGTGAACATGGAGTGTGGGTGTGGGCGCGGGGGTGCAGACGAGGTGTGGGGTGTAGCCATGGTGTGTGTGGGCATGGCATGGGTGCGGGGGTGTGGGCATGGGTGTGATTATGGTGGGGGTGTGGGTGCAGGTGTGAACATGGCACATGGCTGTGGGGACGTTGGTGCGGATGAGGTGTGAGGTGTAGGTGTGGTGTGTGTGGGCATGGCATGGGGGTGTGGGTGTGAATATGGAGCATGGGTGTAGGGGTGTGGGTGTGGACACTTACAGACTCACTTGCGTTAGAACATCTCCTCTGACCCAAAATGAACATGGGCCTCCAATGCGAGGTCACGGTCAGGAAGGCTATCCGCACCTTGTCGTGCATCCACAGATGCATCTCGAGCAGGGCCAAGGAGGTGATCCTCCCCCTCTACGCGACACTGGCCAGGCCGCAGCTGGAGTACTGCGTCCAGTTCTGGGCGCCGCACTTCAGGAGGGATGTGGACAGCATGGAGAGGGTCCAGAGAAGGGCCACTCACATGGTCAGGGGGCAGCAGGGCAGGCCCTACGAGGAGAGGCGACGGGACCTGAACCTGTTCAGCCTCAGCAAGAGGAGGCTGAGGGGGATCTAGTGGCTGTTTACAAACTAGCCGGAGGGGACCAGCAAGCACTGGGGGAGTCCCTCTTCCCCCGAGCACTAGCAGGAGTGACTAGAAATAATGGTCACAAGCTGGCAGAGGGTAGATTCAGACTAGACATCAGGAGGCGCTGCTTCACTGTCAGGGCAGCTAGGATCTGGAACCAACTTCCAAAGGAAGTGGTGCTCGCTCCTACCCTGGGGGGCTTCAAAAGGAGGCTAGATAGACACCTACCCAGGGTCGTTTGACCCCAGCATCCCGGGGCTGTGGGGGTGTGGGGGTGACCATGGTGCGTGGGTATGTGGGTGTGGGTGTGAACATGGAGCATGGATGCGCGGGTGTGGGTGTGAACATGGAGCGTGGGTGCGGAGGTGCGGGGGGGACATGGAGCGTGGGTGTGTGGGTGCAGGTGTGAACATGGCGCATGGGTGCAGGGAGGGTTGTGTGGGTGTGAACATGGTGCGTGGGTGTGTGGGTGGGGGTGTGAACATGGAGTGTGGGTGCGTGGGTGCGGGTGTGAACGTGGCATGTGGGCGTGTGGGTGTGTGGGCATGGGTGTGAACATGGTGCGTGGGTGTGTGAGTGTGGGTGTGAACATGGTGCGTGGGTGTGTGGGCACAGGTGTGAACACGGCGCGTGGGTGCGGGGGTGTGGGTGTGAACATGGCATGTGGGTGTGTGGGTGCGGGTGTGAACATGGCACATGGGTGTGTGGGCACGGGTGTGAACATGGCACGTGGTGCGGGGGGGGTGTGGGTGTGAACATGGGCCGTGGGTGCGGGCGGTGTGTGGGTGTGAACATGGCGCATGGGTGTGTGGATGCGGGTGTGAACATGGCGCGTGAGTGTGTGGGCACAGGTATGAACATGGTGCGTGGGTGTGGGCGGTGTGTGGGTGTGAACATGGCGCGTGGGTGTGTGGGTGCGGGTGTGAACATGGCACGTGGGTGCGGGGGGGTGGGTGTGAACATGGCGCGTGGGTGTGTGGGTGCGGGTGTGAACATGGCGCATGGGTGTGGGTGCGGGGGTGCGGACGAGGTGTGGGGTGTAGGCGTGGTCACGGCGTGGGTGCAGGTGTGACTATGGTGTGGGTGTGGGTGTGGGTGTGGGTGCAGGGGTGTGGGCGTGGGAGTGAACACGGCTGGTGGCGGTGGCGGTGGCAAGGCCGGGGAGGTGGCCCGGCCGGCGGCGCCAGGCCTGAGGCGTGAGGCGGGGCAGCCACTGCAGGCCGCAGGTCCCTCAGGCACACCCCTCCCCCCCGTGGCAGCAGTGGAACGTCCCGCGCTGCAGGGCGATGCCCAGGGCCGGGCTGGACCATGTCGTGGCACGGGGGACTCCAGCGCCATCTCAGGGCTGAGCTTGTCCTGCCCGTGCTGCCGCCTGACAGCCAGCGCAGACATGGCGCTTTCCCCCGGCTCCGAGCGCGGCTAGAAGAGGAAACCGTCTCCGGAGCCTGCGCTGGCATCGCTGCAGTGCCTGGAGGAGGGCGCTTGTGCCCAGACGCTGGCACACGGCAGTTTTCCAGCGATGGAGCTGGTCTAACGAAAGAGAGCGCATCTACCAGAGGCCCGGGCCTGCCCGTGACCCGGGGCCGACGGGCTACAACCACAGCCCTGTCTCGCTGCGCCTCCAGCCCTTCCCTTTCCCGGGTGCCCAGCGAACGACTCCTTCATTCCCGTCCTTCCAGCCCCACGCAGAGCCGGGTGGCGTCGGCAGGCTGGGCCCCCCGAGCCAGCTGTCTGCAGACCCGCTTTGGGACCGATCCGGGCATGTGGTGGAGACCAGACGTGGACCCGCTTCGGGACCGATCCGGGCGCGTGGTGGAGACCAGACGTGGCTGCGATGTGTCCTGAAGCGGAGCACAGTCTGTCCCCTCGCCCGTCACGGTTGTCACTTCGGTTCTCAAGAAAGCAAAGGTTTGTTTGCCCGCTGCTTGCAATCCACCCACCCTTTTATCAGTCTTTGACCTAGATTCCCCTGTCCTGGAGAAAACTCGAGCTGTTTATAGTTTCAGTCACTCCCCTCCCCTCGACACCACTTCTGTCCAGCACTGCCCAAGGGCAGAGACATCTGTGCATAGAAATGTGCTGGGTGGGGACCCGCCGGGACAGGACGTCGGTGCTGCCCGCGGCACTGGGGACGAGCGGGCGTCTTGGCCGCTCCAGCGCTGCTCAGGCGCCAGGCGAGGAGGGGTCGCGCTCCGGCCTGGCCCGGCACCGACAGCTCTACCCAACGGAGGTTTCTCGTTCTCATCACTTCTGCGTTCTGTGCTAGCGTGGCCTGTCCACTGGTCAGCGTGGCTCGCACAGAGGGGATACGTGGGCTGCTGTTCATTTTTAATTCGAGCTGTAAGACTCCTGCTGTTAGCTGTGGAAGTCCCTGGTTTCATCCCAGCTGTCAGCCAGGACAGCTGTCATGTCAGCATCACCCCAGGGGGTAATGCCCTATCCACTCCCACTGGCTTCAGCCCCCACATCCCACGTGTCCAACCTTGTTCTCACGCTGTAACCAGGGCTCCTCTGCTCCCCTTTGGCTTACCAGTACCTGGGAGTTTCTGGATTGTTTGCTCCTTAGTATCTTCAGGTTCCTGTTCTCTCATAACACATTTTTCAACCAAAATCACTGCAGTTGCTTGAGCCTGGGAATCTTATGGAGGTAACAGGACAGGAGAAAAGGGGCCTCGTGCTCGCTGCCCGTGCCCGTAGAGGTGCAGGGACATGAAAAAACTTGTTAAAGAAAGATCCTTGTAAATGCAGCACCCAGTGGTAAGGACAGATAGCCAGAAGACAGCAATCCAGGGGCTGACTTCCAGCACAGATGATGTTCTGTGGCCTTGGCCAACTCAGTTCAGTGCCTGTGCCTCAGTGCTTCCAACTGTGAAATGGCAATAACATTTATCCATCTCTCCCAGGAACATCACAAAAGATAATTAACCAGTATTCATTAAGGTTTGAAATTCTTAGGTGAGGGAGCCAGAAGCTGCAGATAACCCTCCCTGAAGACGGAGCAACCTCTTTGGGCTGAGGGAAAATGCATGCAGCTGGGGTTAATTATCCATCACTCCTCCCACAGGCTGCTGGCAAGGGGAGGGATCTGGGGCCTATATAGGCCAGACCTAGCCTCTCCAGGAGAGAGGTAGTACTGTTGGGGGAACAGCTTCAGAAAGTAGGCAGGAAGAGCTGATTAGGTCCTGAGTGTGCAAAGAGACAAGCACAGGCCTGTCTGCCTATGAGGCTCTGGGCTTGCTGGAACGGCAAGAGGCCTTACAGGGAGATGGCCTGTGAGTGATCCATTAGATAGCAACATGTCCCTGTCTAGGGGCTGCAGCTGTGCAGGGCTTCCCTCCCTGCTCTGTCTCCCTGTTGTGGTCAGGTTCCCACAGCTCACTGGGCAACCTATCACTGGCATTATAGTTTTTCCTCTGGTCTTCTCTGCACAGCTCTGCTCTGTCCATATCCTTATCCAGTGCAGTCTGTTTGGCTGTGACATTCTCATTCAAATCCTTTCCCAGGATGTGCAAGGTCCCTTCCAGCCCCTAACATCTATGAATCTATGTACTGCTCCTGTTGGTGCACGTGCATAAACCAGTACCCATGTGGTTGTTTTCCAGTAGCCTTTATTTGTCCTTACCCCATCCCCTCCATGGAAACCAGGCTCTGGGTAGACGGGTGGGCTTCATTCACTCTCTAGTGACTAAATCTGATTTATAACTGCTTCAGGGCATGGACCTGTGAGTTTGGTGTCTGGAGGTTGGAGTTGTGCCCCCAGGCCCTCAATCGCTGCGCAGCTGTGGCTTAATCTCACAGGCTCCTGCAGTCCCTTTGGTGCTGAGCTTTCTGTCAAGGGTGAGCGCGAAATGGCCAAAGTCCTGATGCTGTTGACCAGCTTGGAGCCCTTGCTCCTTGCCAAGCCCCTGCAAGACTTGACCAGGGAGTTCCACAGTTGTTTGGCATGGCGGGGACGGACAGATCCAGGGAGCAAGGGCTGTGAAAGCCCCATGCTAGGCTGCGGCTGGCTGACATGCAGGCCTGATCTATATGGTTTAGCAAAGAGGACATGCTGGGAGGTCAACGGTCCTCCTCAGTCCTGGCACCAAGATCTAGAAGGAGCAGTAACAGCAGTGGTGGATGTGTCTGGGTGGCCGCAGTTACGTGAGCCTGGCCCCTGTGCTATATGGCTCACGCTGCTGCTGGCGTGGAGTAGAGAATTGCGGAGAAGTGGGGCTCCAGAGGTCACATCCAGTCCAAGCCCTGCCATTAGCCCCGTGTAAACCAGCCCAGACAAATCCATTGTCTGACCCCTTAGCAAAGCTACAGTCAACTAGACACAGCCCCAGGCACTACACCCAAACCTGCCACAGGCAAAGCAGGAGGACCATGGTAGCCAATGTCCTGCTGCTGCACAGGTGGTTAATGTGAACTCAGGGATCCCAGGAAGAGGCTGTGCCCCCCTTTCAAAGGAAAGCAACCCCCCCACAGATCAGCCACAGTGCCACCAAGGGCCTAGCTCTGTGCTCTGCCCTGGCTGTGCACCTTGCTTTGCTCTGAGCTCCAGCCTCGTGTAGCCCCAGCTTCCTCTCTGCCTCCTCCAGCTCTTCACAGACTTGGGCAGAGCCCCTACGAGCACAGTTTGGCCTGGGATTCCTGTCCTCAACCCAACTGCATGAGGCTGGGTGCTAGAGGAGTGCCAGCTGGCCCTGCCACCTTCACAGCAGCGCTGTGATCACCACAGTGCTGGCTGCCATCGATGTCCCTCCTCAGGATCCATGGGCCCCTTGCTGCTTAAGAACTGTCCTTGACCAGGTCAGACCATAGGTCCATCCTGCCCCATCTCCTGTGTCACATGGCAGCAGAGAGTGGAGGCTGGAAGAGAAGGTGGCTGGGTCTGAACAGGGTTTTCTCTTGTTCCCTTGCAGCCTCCAGCGTGGAGGGTCCAGGCAGGTCTGATGCAAAGACCGTGCCCCTCACTCCCCTGCTCAGTAGCTGTTCCTGCTCCTTTCCTCCAGGAATATGTCCAGTCCCTTTATGAGTCTGGCTGAGCTGTCGGCGTGCATCACATCTGGTGGCAGCGAGTTTCACACTCTAATGACATGCTGTGTGAAAAAGAACTTCTTTTTGTTAGTTTTAAACTTACTGTCTGCTGGTTTCATGTTGTAGCCCCTAGTCCTTGTATTGTGAGAGAAAGTCAATAATAAACCCATATTGAATTTCTCTTCTCTGTTTAGTGTTTTGTAAACCTTCCTGTGCCAAAAGCATCTCTTTTTCTCATCTGAATAGGCCTGTCCTTTTTTAGTGGTTCCTCATATGGAAGCCCCTCCATGCCACATCAGAGATCTGAGAGAGAACGTCTTGCATTTGAAAGCTTGTCTAACTAAAGCTTTCCCAATCCCAATTGCATAGCTGGTCCAATAAAAGATATCACCCTAAGAAAGCCTTGCTTCTTCCATGCCACTGATTATCCTTGTTGCCCTTCTCTGGACCTCTTCTAGTTCTTTTATATCCTTCTTGAGGTTTGGGGACCAGAACTGAACACGGTATTTGAGGTATGAACACACCATGGATTTATAAAGGGGCATCATGATAGTTTCTGTTTCATTTCCAGTTTCCTTCTTACTAATCCCTAAAATTTTGTTTACCTTTTTGACGGCTGCTGAGCACTGAGCTGATGTTTTTAACAAACTGTACACAATGATTCCCAAATATTTCTTCTGTGATAACCACTAATGTAGAGCTCATCAGACTGTAGGTACAGCTTGGGTATATTTTTGCCCAGGTACATCACTTTACATTTATCTACACTGAATTTCATCTGCCATTAGTTGCCCGTTCACTCAGTTGTGCTAGATCCTTCTGTAGTTCTTCACAGTCTGCCTTGGTCTTTACCACTTTGAATAATTTTGTCATCTGCAAATTTGGCCACCTCGCTACACATCCCCCTTTCCTGGTCATTTATGAATATGTTAAACAGCACTGGTCCCAACACAGATCCCCGAGGGACCGTGCTGTTTACTTCTTTCCATCCTGAAAACTAATTATTTACACTCACTCTTTGCTTTCTATCTTGAAGCCAGTTTCTAAGCATGAGTAGACATTCCCTGTAATCCCATGACTACCTAACTGTCTTCAGATCCTCTGATGGAAGACCTTGTTAAAGGCTTTTTGGAACTCCATGTCCCCTGGATCATCCTGATCCACCGGCCTTTTGACGCCCTCAGAGAACTCCAGGAGGTCGGTAAGGCATGATATCCCTTTGATAAAGTCATGTTGAATCCTCCCCAGCAAGACATGTTCATCCGTGTGCTGAACAATTTATTGTTTCTACCGGTGGTCCAGGAACAGAAGAAGTCAGGCTCACCGGTCTGCTTTGCCTGAGTCCCCTTTAGAGCTGTTTTTAAACGTGTGAGTCATGCTGGCAGCCCTCCAGTCCTCTGGTCCCAAAACTGTTTTCAGTGATAGGTTGCATACTACAATTAGGAGTTCAGCAGTTTCTGATCTGAGCTCCTTCAGGACCCTAGGCACAGCTGGCCTTCGGGGTGGGTGATGTGGGCAACCACCCAGGTCATCTTGGTCAGGAGGGTGCCAAACACGCAAACATGCATGAGCAGCCTGTGCTTACAGCTGTGCTCCCCCCCAACTCTGGCAGGAGGAGCAGTGCCCAGCCCAGTCCCACCCCCTGCCCAGCTGTTGTTCAGGAGGAGCTGGGCCCTGCTGGTGCCTGCTCGTGTCTGCCCACCTTGCTGCCTCTGCCTTTGCCTGCAGCAGCACCGCTGGCTTGGCGGGGAGCGGGAGTACAAAATACAGGATGGCCCCAAGGCACCGTTTCCCTAAGGCTGGCTCTGACCCTAGAGTGAATGACCTCAGGTCCTGGTGATTTGCTGCTGTTTAGGTTAACAATTTCCTCTACAATCTCATCTACTGAAACCTCAGTTTGGGGCAACTCCATTGACTTGTCCCTAGAGAGGAGTGGATCTGGCGAGGGAATCTTCCTAACAGTGAAGACAGAAGCAGAATGTGTGCAGTTTCTCGGCCATGGCTTGGTCATCCTTTAGTGCCCCTTCTACGCCCTGATCTTTTAAAGGCCCAACTGACTCCCTGGCAGGTCTTCAGCTTCTAATATACTTAAAGACATTTGTATTGCTCCCTTTGTGAATCTGGCAACTTTCTCCTCCAATTCTCTCTTAGCCCATCCTATTGTGGTTCTACATTTGGTTTGCCGGAGTTTCTGCTCTTCTTTATTTTCCTCATTAGGGTTTGTCTTCCACTTTTTGAAAGAAGTCCTTTTTTCTGCTTCTTGCCGCAGCAGTTCTGCCATTAAACTGTGCTGGTTTTGCTTGATCTACTTCCCATTTTTTTGGTTTGTGGTATGTATTTGTTATGTACCTCATATACCGTATCCTTAAGTAGTTCCCATGCTGCTTGCAAGTTCTTCACTTCCTCAGGGTCCCATTTTAACTTCTGTCTAACCAACTTCCCAATTTGGTACAGATTCCCTTTTCAAAGTTAAAGGTCATTGTGTTAGACTTTCTTCTCATGTCCCGTCCTACATGCATGTCAAGCCCAATTGCACTGTGGTCACTTCTACAGAGCAGCTCAGCAACACCTGCGCCAAAGCCTATGAACTACTCAGGACTAGGTCAAGAATGGCCTTGCTCTTCCTGCTCCAGGAAACAACCTGATCATGTCAAGAAATTTGGTCTCTGCATCCCAGCCTGATGTGAGATTGACCCAGTCGTTTTGTGGGTAATTGAAGTTGCCCATTATTACTGGGTTTTCTGCTGTTGTCTCAGGGCACTTGGATGTGCCTGCTCCTTCAAGGGAGCAAGCAGCTTGAGAGGCTGCTTGCAGGTGGCAAAGGGAACTGATGACAGACTCACCTGACCGGAAGAGGGCTCCGGTTTGAGTGACATAAGCCCAGAGACTGCGCCAGTCAGTTTTGCCCTGGTAGCGATGGAGAGGAGCCCCTGGCAGCAGAGCAGCAGGACTCCTGAACTGGCAGTGGCTCTGAATGAGGAACTCTTCAACACAGGGAACAGGGGAAGGTACCTGGGGCAGAGAAAGGTTTGGTTATATGGGCAGGTGGCCCTGTTTTATGTTAAGCCTAGAGAAGGCTTGAGTGCCAGCTGGAGGGCAGGTGTTTGTTATTAAGTTCCCCTAGCAGTTTAGCCTGGAGCCTGCAAGGGCAGGCAGGGCTTACTTAGAGAGCCTGCAGGGGCTGAGAGCCAGGCTCAGCCAGGGGTGCAAGGGCCTAGAGAATAGGGACCCTGGGTTCCACAAGCCCCAGGCCCAGAAAGGGCTGGAAGTGTGATTGGAGGGTCCAGGGACAAGCAGGGCTGAACAAGTGAAGCCCAAGAAGGCCCAAAGACCAGGGCAGTATCTGAGTGTGGCACCTACAGGTTCAGGAGCCCAGGACAGATGGACAGTTGGACCAGATGGTCCACAGGCAAAGGCCAGATGAGGTCCCATGAGTCTGAGAGGGCTGCGAGCTGGACCAGGGGTTCAGGAGCCCTGAAAGGCCCAAACATGGGACCACAAGGGCCTGAGGGCCAAAAAGGGGCCAAGTGTGTGAACTGAGCATTGTAGTGATAACACGTATGAGGCTTGGGGCATGGTGTAGGGGAGGACCAGAGTCATGCCATTTGCCCTTTAGGCTACAGGTGCCCTATGGGGGCATAGTCAGGCTGAGACAGACCTATCAGGCCTGAGGGCTGCACTGAGACTAGTGGGGTCCAGGAGAGATCTGGTGGGGAATTGCTAGGATTAAGGCTCACTCTAAGGCCTGTGGGCAGCCTCCCTTAATTGACCTTCAAGAATAAGACCAAAGCATGGTGGGCGAGCAATCTAGGGAGAGCAACATTAGGGTCCAAGCCGGGCAGTAGCTGCAAGGCCACCGCGGTGTGTCACACGGCCACCTGTGACCATGAGCCTGTCACAACTGTCAGAGCCTCTCTTGGGTCCACTGGCATTTCTAGCTCACTGCTGCTGTCCTGGGCTGGGGGTTGATGCCATGTCCCCGGATGTACTATATTTTTGTATTGAAATACAGAATTTCCATCCACAGAGATTCTACGGTACCTCTCATCAGCTGACAGGGTACCCTATTTGATTCGATGCAGTTGTGGACATAGCGCCACTCCCTCACCAGAACAAACTATTCTGTCATTCCTGTATCCTAGCACCCCACTGATTGTCCTCATCCCACCACGCTCCTGAGATACCAACTATGGCAATATCATTATTTACTCCTAAGCACTCTAGTTCCCCCATCTTGGATCTTAGACTTCCAGCACTAGTATAAAAGCCCTTATGTTTTTTATTGTTGCCTGGGTGGCTTCTTGTGTGTGACCTTTTAAACAGTAATGGTGTTTGTTCCTGCTGGTCTTTTGTGTTTCACCCAAATACTCCTTCCCTGTTTCCCCATTTTGGATGTTTTCACTCCTACCACCTGCCACCTCCTATCCTGTGTCAATCTGAACTGTGTGCTGTTCTGCACCTGTCGCTTTCCCCCCATTTTTAGTTTCAAAGCTGCTCTGCCACCTTTTCAATGTTATGCGCCAGCAGTTTGGTACCATTTTGGCTCAAGTGGAGGCCATCCCTTCTGTACAGGCTCCCTTTGTTCCAAAAAGTCCCCCAGTCCATAATACACCTAAACCTTCCTCCCTACACCGCTGTCTCAGCCATGCGTTGAGGCTCTGGAGCTCTGCCTGTCTAGCTGGCCCTGCACGTGGCACTGGAGGCATTGCAGAAAATGCTACCATGGAAGTCCTGGACTTCTTCTATCTAGCAGCCTAGCTTCCAGGACCTCGACACTGGTACCCACTTGGACCATGACCACCGACTCCTCCCCAGCCCTCCCTGGTAGCCTATTTAGACATCTCCTTGGGAGAGGGAGTCCTGAACACCCATCACCCCTTCTTGCTGTGTTGCTATATTCCTGCTCTTCTGATCCCAGAAGCAGTCCCATCTGAATTGCAGTGATTAGCCTGAGAGAGAAGGCAGATGGTGAGGGACAGCTTCAGGGGAGCTGAGATGCACAGGCCAGTGCTCATACCCAATGCGAATGAAAACAATGGTTCCAGGAAAGAACAGTGGTCACGGGTCACTACTCAGTTTCCCTGCTCTGTTGGCCAAGAGATTGTTATCTTGGAGAAATGGGCAGGAATACAGACGTTTGAACCTGAACTGTATAAAACTCCCCTGTGCAAAGGTAGAGGGTGGGGAGTCTGAAACTTGCCTCAACATAAGGAGGGATTCTGCATGGCCTGAGTCTTCCCCCTCCCCACCGGCAGTGAGTATGTCTGTGCTGTCTGCTACACATAGCTGCTCTTGGTAATATTGCCTGGTTGATAATATCCTAATAAACCAGTGCATAGTTCGGAGGAACTTACTTAGGTTTCTCTTCTACTTCTTGAGATAAAATAAAAGCCCCCAGTCATCCTGGGTGTAATGTTGTGAGGTCTGCTACCGTTGCACAAAGCAGGCAAGTCACAAACCCAGCTGCCTGTGCACTTAATAATCGAATCGTCCACCACCACTTGCCGCCTCCTATTCTGTGTAGTCACCTCCCCTGGAGGAGTATCCTCTGGGCAAGAGGACACTATAACATCAGCTGGAAGATAGGTCCCATCTAAGGGACACTTCCTCCTTCCCAGCTGGGTGCCCTCCATCCCCGAGCTCTCCTTCTGGGAAGGAGTGGAGCTATCCCTCGGATGAGATGCTTCTCAGAAGTCTCATACAAAGACTTCATTTGCAAGGCTTGGGTGTGATGCTGGCACGTGGACGGGAACACGATGGACGGGCCTCGCACCGGGGAACTGATAAAGGGCAGGTATGGAGGTGAAGGGAGGTGCTTGACAGTTCTGCAAAGAGCAGAGCCTGATGTTGCACAAAGCTGGCATTTCTAAAGATAGGGAAAAGCTGGCCATAACCTCAGCCTGCTTTGGTCAAAGCTGAGCTGACCTGTTAGAGGTGGGAGGTGAGATGGGATCTGAGTGTCTGCAGAGAACAGCTTATTGGGGAAGCATGGGGGGAACTGGAGAAGGTGTTTCATGAGAGAAAAAAAGATCTGGGGTTTGCAACTTCCTCTCCCCAAAATAGCTTGTCCTAGAAACACTGAGCGTGCACCACACCATGCTGAGGGTGGGTGCCCTGCCATGGTGTCAGGAAGGCTGCTGGGCCGGCGTTTGGTCGCTTGCTCCATTCCTGGCTAACCTGGGGAACACTGGGATGTCTCACACAGTCTCTGGGGGCCTTGTTCACGTCTCACAGAGGGGCTGCAGTGCTGAAATCTGCCTTGCTCTGACCTGAACAGACAGAGCTCAGCACCTAGGACCACCCCCCTCAGCGTGCACATACATGCGGTAGATGGGGAGACACCGGGCACTGAGGGGCTGAGCAGGGATCTACCTACAGGAAATGCTGGGCACATGTTGGGGGGCAGGGAGGGGGATCTGACTTCCTGCTCTTCCTTGGATCATGTGGGGACCTTGCCCAGAGGGCAGATGCCCACCCAGCTGAGACAGCCTCAAGTCCAGGGTGCAGCCCAGCCCCTGGTCACTTTTGAACATGGCCAGTGGCAGTGGTGATGCCCACCCAGTGGCCTAGTGGTTAGACCATATACCCAAGAAGTGGGAGGCCTGGGTTTGAGACCCTCCTCACGCTGAGGGGGCTCCAAACCTAGTGCATCCCAGGGAAGACCCTACCCACGAGGCTGCCATCAGCTGCCACAGGGCACCAACAGTGCTGAGCCGTGGGGTCAAAGGAGAGTGAGCTGGCGGAGGGGGAATGTGCCCTGGGATGATCTAATGTGAAAGGTGCTGGTGCCCTGGGAGTGTTTCCTGGGACAGAAGAGCCCCCCATGAAGGCTGAGGGTGTGGGGCCTGTGAGTGGTGCTGCTCATCCCATGGCTGGGAGGTTCCTGGGAGGCAGCAGGGGAGTGTAAAGGTGAGGACCAGATGAAGGGGAGGGTAAGCCACATGCTCCTGTCAGGAGTGGCCTGGCACATGCCTTCACGGACTGGCTGCTTCTCCAACACGTGTGTCTTCTGGACCATGTCATTCCCGCTCTCCTGTCACTGTCTTGGGTGCAGAAGCAGAGGCCACGAGGAGCTTCCAGTGCACATTTATGGCAGAAGTTCATGGGACATGGGGCAATGTAGGGGCTTGAGCTGCAGCAGAAAGGTACATAACCTCAGGATTCCCAGCACCCGTGCATGGCTCCCTGCGATTTTAGGAGCATTTTACTCTCTTGTGAAAACAGGCACCAACCTGCAGTGGTGCTTGCGCAGAACAGATCCCCCAGTAGCTTCCTTCACATGGACGTGGAGTTACACTGTTGGGCAGCAGCCATCTCCCGCTACTGATGTAGAGGGAAGGAAAAGGAGAGTGAAAATGCTGAGGTGACGTGTTCGCTTGGGCAATTCATTGTAAGTGAGACTATTTTTAAAGGTGCATTTTTTGCTGCCATTGGATAATATTTTGCTGCCATTGGATAACATTTTAACTGACCAAAATGAAACGAAGACATGATTTAAAGTATTTGTGCTTTGACCACATGAGGACTGGGAGGAGGGGGTTAAAGGACACTTAATGCACTGACTGCGCCGAGTTGTGCAAAGCCCTGGCTGAGCTCGCATGGGACTTGCTGTTTACCTGTGAGGACGTGTTTGTGTTCACAATGTGTTTGCATTTCCCAAAGCCTTGCTGAGATATCGCTGGGAAAGTGTGTGACATGCTGGGAAAATACCCCGGGTGCCCTGGATGTTGGCTGTTTCCCACCTTTGGGTTGTAGCCCGTGCACAGGTGGAAAGCAGAGTGGGGTGGGAGGCAGGTGGGAAAGTCAGAGGGGCAGGAGGAAGTGGTGGCACTTCTCCATCCCAGGGTGAGCATCCAGGCAGGGGAGCCTGCTTCTGCCCAACCTCTCAGTCTGAAAGCATCCCACACCCAATAGCAGAGCAGAGCTCAAAAGTGATGTCATGAACCTACCACAAAACAGGAACGATTTGGGGGTCTAGAATCTCCCACAGACGTCTGTCCGGAGTTTGATTTGATTGACCTTGTGTTCACTCTTGTTCAAAAGCTGGTAAGAAGCCACACGTGCTCACATTATTCTGATCTCTCTACGGACCATGGTGTGCTATACTGTCTGTATGAATCTTCACACTTGGGGTCATGTTGTAATCAAAGCGACCTCTCGGCCTGTAGTGAAGAGGTGTTCTTCTGTCCAAGGACCAGAGGGAAGCTGAAGCTGACAAGGATGCTAGCCCTGTTACTAGGGTAAGAGCAAACCCAGGCAGGAAGGGGTCTTGTTAGGATAGCACCCAAGGCATTATCTACCTGGGATGGGAAAAATCAGCCCCACAATAAAGAAGGCTTCTCTGGGAAACGGGCCGTTAGATGGTGGGGGAGCTCCAGGTCCCCAGGAAAGAAAGCACTTTCTATAGAACTCGGAGGCATCTCAAAGTGAGGGAGGCTGGGGCAGGGGCGGGGGAAACATGCTGCTTGCAGGGGGAAGGTTGGTCTGGTAGGGAAGCTGCTGGACCCA
>NW_005842872.1:397129-397888 GCF_000455745.1 Alligator sinensis
AGCAGGGGTCACATGAGCTTGTGGAGGGTCCTGCCTGGAGCCAGGCAATGCCGCGGGTCCCCATCAGCAGAGTTTCCTCCATCTTGTGCCCACTGAGGTGATGAGGTCTTTGGGGACTTGCAGTTGCTGTGGGCAGGTGCAGAGCAGGGCTCTTGACCTTACCCCAGAGCAGCTAACAGGTAGCTGTATGGAAGAGGCCCTCTGGGAAAGGATGTGATGGCAGAGCGAATGGAGTCGGGGCAGGGGGAGGTGAGGAAGGCACCGGGGCAGCAATGGGCTCCCAGGGTAGATAGCCCAGGGATGGGGGCAGAGGTGAGAGGTGCCCCCATCAAGTCCTGCCCCAAGTCCCCTGTGCAGCAGCATGCGAAGGGGACGAGGACAGGGTTGGACCTTCACCAGGACACTTGGGTGGGGGGACAGAGAAGATGGACCCCTGTGGCTAGTGAATTGCTAACTTTCCCCCGACGTATGCGTATGGTCAGGTGTACAGAGGGAAACCCTGGGGGTCAGAGGGACCCTTTGTGCTGGCAAAAGGGTCACACGGCGGCCAGCAGAGAGTAAATGCAGGGATTGCACAGGAAGCATCCCAGGGCTACAGGGAAGCAATTCCCTGAGTCAGGCCCTGAGGGAGGGCAGGAGTGAGAGGGTGAGGGAAGGGTGTTCCTGGCATCAGAGCAGCACGGCACAGCCCTGAGGAGCTGGGGCAGGGCTGGGCCTTGTCTGTGTGGGAGGATGCATGTCGCAGCGAGACACTTCCTG
>NW_005842872.1:398034-400319 GCF_000455745.1 Alligator sinensis
CTGCTGACCAGCATGGAGACACCACATCCACACAGGCCGTGAAGGGTCTGGTGTCAGTGCGGTCACTGTTCCAGGCAGGGTTCCTCCAGAGCAGCAGCCCAGCATCGCAGGTGGGCACATGACGCTGCTCTATGCTGCTGGGCCAGCCTTGCGCGCTGTGGGCGTGTTCCTGCTGCGCTCACTGGGATGTCTAGTGGAAGTCGGCCGGTACCCTGTGTTCTGCATTTGGAGGCCAGTTTAAAAATCCCACAACTCTTCTCGCCGCCCTGTTCTCCATCTCTTTTGGCACTGTCTTTGGTCAGACCGCGATGGACAGAGCAGGGCTGAGAGGTGCAAAGCTGGGAGCGTGTCTCAACCTGTGCGCACACATTTGATGAGCCTCCACTAGACAGCTGCAGCTCTGTAGGTCAAGCACCGTGCTACTGAGCCATCCTGCAGCTGCAGCAGCAGCTTTCCCCTCCCTGCCTGCAGCTGCACCCAGAAGAGAACATGAGGACAATGAGCCTGAGCAACTGCTGACAGGGGAGGCTTTTCTTCCAACAGCTTTGTTCTGTGTTGTGCCATATCTGGACTAGAGAAACTTGTGCCTGGATGACAGGACTGTGCCATGGCCCTGGGGTGTCCAGCACAAATCCTCAGGGTGACAGAGGATGCTGCCTTGGGGATCTGCTCAGAGCTTGGCCTGCACAGCAGGAGCAGGATGCCAGCAAGACTCACAGACCAGGCAGCAAGCTCAAGACATTGCCTCGAGTTTGCTGTGCTGTTCATGCCTTCTGGCAGCCCTGGGTGTGCTGGGCGCCCACAGCGCTGGTGCCGTGCTAACAGTGCTTGTCTGTGCTCCCTGCCTGGAGTCTGCCTGTCTGCCTGTCAGCAGCAGTGCACTAGTTCAGGCCATTTCTGGAGCCCCATTGTGAGATTGTTCCTTGTAACCAGCTGGCCAGGGGTGAGCTGCTTCAATTGCTTGATCAACACGTGCTGAGTACTTGAGAGCATCTAGGAAGGCCCTGTTCTGCTGAAACATGCCTGTGACCAGACCTGCTTTGATGTGGTGTAGCTGGCAGCCAGGAGCCTTGGGGGAGAGATGGGGTGGGGTCTGGCTGCCGGGTGACAAATCTGCTCTTATTGGACCTGCCAAAGGCAGCTGCCATCATGGGCAGGTGGAGAGGGGAGCCAGCCTCAACACCCCCCTCCCGTACCATATGCAGCTCCAGGCCAGAGGAGTAGTGGGTGTTTTGCAGCAGTGATGCTGACAGCACTTGATAAAGGCAAATACAGCTCCTCTCACAGGTGTTCTCTGCAGTGCTGGTGGCAGCCGGAGTGTTTTCCTGCGATAAGGGCTACATGTCCAGCCCTTTTTGTCCAGGGACTTGGCCAGGCCCCCACAGATCAAAGTGCTCCTGGCTGTTGACCAGGCCTTGGTGCCAGGAGTCGCTGGTCACACAGATCCCAGGACCACTCCTGTGTTCTGGATGGAGCATGGGTGGGTGCCGGTGTCTTGCCTGGCTCTCCAGACGATGGGCAGGCAACCGAGCTGCGGCTGAGCCCTGGCTCTTATCCTTTGCCTGCTTCAATATGCATGGGAGGTGTCCAGACTGACGCTGCTCAGCTGTCGTCCTCCTAGTCCCTGCCCACGTGTCTGGACCCAGTGGCCTGCGGTGCTTCTCTGGTGGGCGAGGAGGGCTTGGGACCCTTGCTTGCAGCGCTGATGCGTGGACCAGCTCAGTGTAAGCGTTCAAACAGGAGCTGCTGTCTGGTCACCAGCACCAGGAGCAATAGAGGACGCTGGGCCAACAGGCCAGTGGGCTGAGCAGGGCCTGGGCAGCATGGGAAAGCGGAACGGCTCGGAGCAGGTGCGATGTTGTACTCCAAAAGGAAAGGGCAGAGGCACTGGGGCAGGGGTGTACCTGCACCTCCTTTGATTCTTGTGCCGTTCGAGTCTAAAGCCCAGGGCCTGGCAGGGGCAGCTGCAGACCTCGTCTAGTCACTGCCTCCTTCTTGTCCCCCGTCCTGTGCCCCTTGAGTGTTGACCCACCCGTGCACCGGTTCTGGGCGGCCCTGCGGATGAACTCATTCCGGTGAGGTTGTATTTTTGTTTCTGTCCCCTGCCTTGCACCTGCTGTATTTTTAACTGGACAAAAGTCGGGGTTGTCACGCGCGGTGAGGCGCCCAACCCTGCGCCCTGCGCCCTCCGCGGGGCCGGGGCCGGGGCCGGGGCTTGGGGCGGCGGAAGAGGAGCTGCGGCGCGGGGGGCCGGATCCCGCAAGTCGGTGCCCTGTCCGGCTGCT